>NW_022320911.1:0-3143 GCF_002776525.5 Piliocolobus tephrosceles
TTCCATTCCATTTCATATTCCATTCCAATCCATTGTATTCCATTCCATTCCGTATTCCATTCCATTTCATTCCATTCCATTCCATATTCCATTGCATACCATATACCATTCCATCCTACTCCATTGCAGTTCATTCCATTCAACTGTCCATGCCTGTCCATATTCCATTCCATTCCATTCCGTTCCATAGTCCATTCCATTCCATTCCATATTCCATTCTATTCCATTCCATCCATATTCCATTCCAATCCATACTATTCCATTCTATTCCATTTGACATTCCATTCCATTCCACTCCATGTTCTATTTCATTCCATTTACCCTTCCATTCCATATTCCATTCCATTCCATTCCGTATTCTATTCCATTTCATATTCCATTCCACTCCATTACATTACATATTATTCTATTCGTTTCCATATTACATTCCATTCCACTCCATTACATTACATATTACATCCCATATTCCATTTCTTTCCTTTCCCTTCCATTCCATTCCATATTCCATTCGTATCCATTCCATTCCATCTTCCATTCCAATCTTCCAATTCCATTCCATTCCGTTTTCCATTCCATTTCATTCCATTCCATTTCATATTCTATTCCATTCCATATTCTATTCCATCCTATTCCATTCCAGTTCATTCCTTTCAACATTCCATTCCATTCCATTCCATATTCCATTCCATTCCATTCCATATTCCATTCTCTTCCATTCCATTCCAATCCATTCCATTCCATTCCATTCCATTCCATATTCCAATCCCTTTTATTCCATTCCATTCCATTCCATTCCATTCCATTCCATTCCATTCCATATACCATCCCATTCCATATTGCATTCCCTTCAATTCAATTTCATTCCATATTCAATTACATTCCATACACTATTCCTTTCTATTCCACTCCATTTCCTATTCCATTCCATTGTATATTCCATTCAATTCCATTCCATGTTCCATTCCATTCCATACTCCATTCCATTCCATTTCATTCCTTTCCATACCATTCCACTTTCCTTTCCATTCAGTTGCATTCCATATTCCATTCCATTCCTTTCCTTTTCATTCCATTCCATATTCCATTCCATTACATAACATTCCATATTCTATTCCATTTCGTATTTCATTCCATTCCATTCAATATTCCATTCCATTCCTATTCATTTCATGTTCCATTCCATTCCTTTCAAATCAATATTCCATTCCATTCCATTCCATTCAATTCCATTCCATTCCATCCCAATCCATATTCCATTCCATTCCATATTCCTTTCCACTCCATTCTATTCCATTTCATTCCATTTCACTTTACAATCCATTCCATTCCATATTCTGTTATATTCCATATTCCATTCCATTCCATATTCCATTCAATTTCATTCCATTTCTTTCCATATTCTATTCCTTTTCATATTTCATTCCATTCCGTATTCTATTCCATTCCATTCCATTCCATTCCATTACATTCCATTCCATTCCATTACATTACATTACATATTACATTCCATTGCATATTCTATTCCATTCCATTCCCTTCTATTCCGTTCCATATTCCATTCCATTCCATAATCCTTTCCTTTCCATATTCCATTCCATTTCTTATTCCATTCTGTGCCATATTCCATTACATGCCATTCCCCATTCAATTCCTTTCCATTCCATTCCATTCCACATTCCGTTCCGTTTTGTTCCTTTCCATTCTATTCCATATTCCATTGCTTTCCATATTCCTTTCCTTTCCGTTACGTTCCATTCTGTTCCCTTCCATTCCATTTCACATTCCCTTCCATTCCATATTCTATTCCATTCCATTTCATATTCCATTACAGTCCATATTCTATTCCATTCTTTCCATATTCCATTGCTTTCCATTCCATATTCCATTCCATTTCGTATTCCATTCCTTTCCATATTCCTTTCCATACCTTATTATATTCCATCGTATATTCCATTGTCTTCCATTCCATACCATATTCCGTTATTTTCCGTTCCGTTCCATTCCACTCCATTCCATTTTGCATTTCATTTTATGTTCTGTTTCATTCCATTCCTTCCATATTCCATTCCGTCCTTTCCATTCCATTCCATTCCAACATATTCCGTTCCCTATTTCATTCCTTTCAATTCCATTTCAATCCATATTCCATTCCACTGCGTGTTCCATTCCATTCCGTTCTATATTCCATTCTATTCCGTTCCATTCCGTATGCCATTCCTTAGCATTCCATATTGCATTCCAATACATTCCATATTCAATTCCATTCAATATTCCATTCCATTCAATTCCATTCCGTATTCCATTGCATTTCGTGTCCCATTCCATTTCATTCCATTCAATTCCATTGCATTTTATATTCCATTCCATTCCAATCCATTCTGTTCCATTCCATTCTGTTCCATATTCCACTCCATTCCATATTCCATTCCATACCGTTGCATTCCATTCCATTCCATATTCCATTCCATGCAAATGCATTCCATTCCATACAGCATTCCATTCCATATTCCATTGCATTTCATATTCCATTCCATTTCACAGTACTTTCCATTCCATTCCTTTCCATTCCATTCCATTTAATATTCCGTTTCATTCCATTCCATTGAATTCCATATTCCTTTCCACTCCATATTCCATTCCTTCCCATTCTGTTTCATTCCATTCCATTCCATTACATATTCAATTCCTTTCCATTCCATTCCATATTCCATTTCAATACATTCCATTTCATTCCATTCTATTCCATTCCATATTCCATTCCATTCCATTCCATTGCCTACCATATTCCATTCTCTTCCATTCTTTTCCATGTTCCATTCCATTCCATTTCATATTCCCTTCCATTCCTTTCCATACTCAATTCCATTCCATTGCATTCCATTCCATATTCCATTCCATAACATATTCCATTCCACTCCATATACCATTACTTTCCTTTCCTTTTCATTCCATTCCATATTCCGTTCCTTTCCATTCTGTTTCATTCCATTCCATATTCCATTCCAGTTCATTCCATTCAACAAATTCTTTCCAGTCCATATTCCATTCCATTCCATATTCCATTGCATTCCATATTCCTTTCCGATCCACATTCCTTTCCATTACCTTGCAATCCATTTCATATTCCATTCCATCGATATTCC
>NW_022320912.1:0-3143 GCF_002776525.5 Piliocolobus tephrosceles
GGAATATCGATGGAATGGAATATGAAATGGATTGCAAGGTAATGGAAAGGAATGTGGATCGGAAAGGAATATGGAATGCAATGGAATATGGAATGGAATGGAATATGGACTGGAAAGAATTTGTTGAATGGAATGAACTGGAATGGAATATGGAATGGAATGAAACAGAATGGAAAGGAACGGAATATGGAATGGAATGAAAAGGAAAGGAAAGTAATGGTATATGGAGTGGAATGGAATATGTTATGGAATGGAATATGGAATGGAATGCAATGGAATGGAATTGAGTATGGAAAGGAATGGAAGGGAATATGAAATGGAATGGAATGGAACATGGAAAAGAATGGAAGAGAATGGAATATGGTAGGCAATGGAATGGAATGGAATGGAATATGGAATGGAATAGAATGGAATGAAATGGAATGTATTGAAATGGAATATGGAATGGAATGGAAAGGAATTGAATATGTAATGGAATGGAATGGAATGAAACAGAATGGGAAGGAATGGAATATGGAGTGGAAAGGAATATGGAATTCAATGGAATGGAATGAAACGGAATATTAAATGGAATGGAATGGAAAGGAATGGAATGGAAAGTACTGTGAAATGGAATGGAATATGAAATGCAATGGAATATGGAATGGAATGCTGTATGGAATGGAATGCATTTGCATGGAATGGAATATGGAATGGAATGGAATGCAACGGTATGGAATGGAATATGGAATGGAGTGGAATATGGAACAGAATGGAATGGAACAGAATGGATTGGAATGGAATGGAATATAAAATGCAATGGAATTGAATGGAATGAAATGGAATGGGACACGAAATGCAATGGAATACGGAATGGAATTGAATGGAATGGAATATTGAATGGAATTGAATATGGAATGTATTGGAATGCAATATGGAATGCTAAGGAATGGCATACGGAATGGAACGGAATAGAATGGAATATAGAACGGAATGGAATGGAACACGCAGTGGAATGGAATATGGATTGAAATGGAATTGAAAGGAATGAAATAGGGAACGGAATATGTTGGAATGGAATGGAATGGAAAGGACGGAATGGAATATGGAAGGAATGGAATGAAACAGAACATAAAATGAAATGCAAAATGGAATGGAGTGGAATGGAACGGAACGGAAAATAACGGAATATGGTATGGAATGGAAGACAATGGAATATACGATGGAATATAATAAGGTATGGAAAGGAATATGGAAAGGAATGGAATACGAAATGGAATGGAATATGGAATGGAAAGCAATGGAATATGGAAAGAATGGAATAGAATATGGACTGTAATGGAATATGAAATGGAATGGAATAGAATATGGAATGGAAGGGAATGTGAAATGGAATGGAAGGGAACAGAATGGAACGTAACGGAAAGGAAAGGAATATGGAAAGCAATGGAATATGGAATAGAATGGAAAGGAACAAAACGGAACGGAATGTGGAATGGAATGGAATGGAAAGGAATTGAATGGGGAATGGCATGTAATGGAATATGGCACAGAATGGAATAAGAAATGGAATGGAATATGGAAAGGAAAGGATTATGGAATGGAATGGAATATGGAACGGAATAGAAGGGAATGGAATGGAATAGAATATGCAATGGAATGTAATATGTAATGTAATGTAATGGAATGGAATGGAATGTAATGGAATGGAATGGAATGGAATGGAATAGAATACGGAATGGAATGAAATATGAAAAGGAATAGAATATGGAAAGAAATGGAATGAAATTGAATGGAATATGGAATGGAATGGAATATGGAATATAACAGAATATGGAATGGAATGGATTGTAAAGTGAAATGGAATGAAATGGAATAGAATGGAGTGGAAAGGAATATGGAATGGAATGGAATATGGATTGGGATGGAATGGAATGGAATTGAATGGAATGGAATGGAATGGAATATTGATTTGAAAGGAATGGAATGGAACATGAAATGAATAGGAATGGAATGGAATATTGAATGGAATGGAATGAAATACGAAATGGAATAGAATATGGAATGTTATGTAATGGAATGGAATATGGAATGGAATGAAAAGGAAAGGAATGGAATGGAATATGGAATGCAACTGAATGGAAAGGAAAGTGGAATGGTATGGAAAGGAATGAAATGGAATGGAATGGAGTATGGAATGGAATGGAACATGGAATGGAATTGAATGGAATATACAATGGAATGGAATAGGAAATGGAGTGGAATAGAAAGGAATAGTGTATGGAATGTAATTGAATATGGAATGAAATTGAATTGAAGGGAATGCAATATGGAATGGGATGGTATATGGAATGGAATGGAATGGAATGGAATGGAATGGAATGGAATGGAATAAAAGGGATTGGAATATGGAATGGAATGGAATGGAATGGAATGGATTGGAATGGAATGGAAGAGAATGGAATATGGAATGGAATGGAATGGAATATGGAATGGAATGGAATGGAATGTTGAAAGGAATGAACTGGAATGGAATAGGATGGAATAGAATATGGAATGGAATAGAATATGAAATGGAATGGAATGAAATGGAATGGAAAACGGAATGGAATGGAATTGGAAGATTGGAATGGAAGATGGAATGGAATGGATACGAATGGAATATGGAATGGAATGGAAGGGAAAGGAAAGAAATGGAATATGGGATGTAATATGTAATGTAATGGAGTGGAATGGAATGTAATATGGAAACGAATAGAATAATATGTAATGTAATGGAGTGGAATGGAATATGAAATGGAATAGAATACGGAATGGAATGGAATGGAATATGGAATGGAAGGGTAAATGGAATGAAATAGAACATGGAGTGGAATGGAATGGAATGTCAAATGGAATAGAATGGAATAGTATGGATTGGAATGGAATATGGATGGAATGGAATAGAATGGAATATGGAATGGAATGGAATGGACTATGGAACGGAATGGAATGGAATGGAATATGGACAGGCATGGACAGTTGAATGGAATGAACTGCAATGGAGTAGGATGGAATGGTATATGGTATGCAATGGAATATGGAATGGAATGGAATGAAATGGAATGGAATACGGAATGGAATGGAATACAATGGATTGGAATGGAATATGAAATGGAATGGAA
>NW_022320913.1:0-10147 GCF_002776525.5 Piliocolobus tephrosceles
ATTGCATTCCATTCCATTCCGTTCCCTTATATTCCATTTTATATTCCGTTCCGTTCCATATTCCATTCCGTTGCATTTCGTATTGCATTCCAATCCATTCCATTACATTCCATATTCTATTCGATTCCAAATTCCATTCCATTACTTTCCATTTTCCATTCCACTTCATTGCATTCCATTCCATTCCATTCCATTGCATATTACATTCCATTACATATTACGTTCCATTTCATATTCCATTCCATTCCATATTACATTCCATTTCGTAATACATTCCATTCCATTCCATAATGTATTCCATTCCATATTGCATTCCTTTCCATTCCATTCCATTCCATATCATATACTGTTACATTCCATTCCTTTTCATTCCATTCCATATTCCATTCCATTTCATATTCTATTGCATTTCATATTTCATTCCATTTCATATTCCATTCCTTTCCATTCAATTCCATTCCATTTTGTTCCATTCCATTCCATTTCATATTCTGTTTCGTTCCATATTCCATTCCATTCCCTATTTCAATCCAATCTATTCCATTCCATTCCATTCCGTTCCATTCCATTCCATATTCAATTCCATTCCATATTTCATTGCCTTCCATATTCAATTCCATTCCCTTCCATTCCTTTCCATTCCACTCCATATTCCATTGTATTCCATTCCATTCCATATTGCATTCCATTCCATTCCATATTCCATTCCATTCCATTCCATTCCATTCCATTCCATTCCATTCCATTCCATATTCGATTCCATTCCATATTCAATTCCATTCAATTCCCTTCCATTCCTTTCCATTCCGCTACATTACATTCCATATTCCATTCCATTCTATTCCATTGCGTATTCCATTGTGTTCCATTCCATTCCGTTCCCTTACATTACATTTCCTATTCCGTTGCAATCCATTACATTCCGTTCAGTTCCCCTTCATTCAATAACATATTCCATTTTATTCTATATTCCATTCCATGTTCCTTTCCATTCCATATTCCATTCCATTCCATTCGATTGCTTTTCATTCCATTCCATATTCCATTCCATTCTATCCCATTCCATATTCCATTGCATTCCATATTCCATTCCATTCAATAATCCGTTCCCTTCCATTCCATATTCCATTCCATTCCATATTTCATTCCATTCCAGATTCCATTCAATTCCTTTCCTTTCCATTCCATTCCATATTCAATTCCACTCCATATTCCATTCCAATCCTTTTCTTTGAACATTACGTTCCATTCCATTCCATATTCCATTCAATTCCATATCTCATTCCATTCCATATTGCATTCAATTCCTTTCCATTCCATTCCTTTCTATATTCCATTGCAATACATTTTCCATTCCTTTCCATTCCTTTCCATTCAATTCCATATACCATTCCATTCCTTATTCGATTGCATTCCATTCCATTCCACTCCCTTCCCTTTCATTTCATATTCCATTCCGTTTTGTTACATTGTATTCTGTTTTTTTTCCACTCCATTCCATATTCCATTCCATTCTATATTCCACTAAATATTCCTTTCCTTTCCATTTTCCATTCCATTCCATATTCCCTTCCTTTCCATATTCCTTTCCGTTCCATATTCCATTCCATTCAATACCATATTCCATTCCACTCCATATTCCATTGAATTCTACTCCATTTCATTCCATTCAATATTCCATCCCAATCCGTATTCCATTGCATTCCATTTCTTGCTGTTCCCATGCATTCCATTTCATATTCCGTTTCATTCCATTCCGTTCCATTTCGTTTAGTTTCATTTACTGCATATTCCATTCCATTCTGTATTCCATTCTGCATTCCATTCCATTCCATTCCGTATTCCATTCCATTCCATTCAATATTTCAGTAGATTCCATTCCATATTCAATTTCATTACATTCCATTCCGTATTCGATTCCATATTGCATTCCACTCCATTCCATATTCCATTCTATTCCGTATTCCATTACATCCCGTATTCCATTCCATTCCATATTCCATTCCACTCCGTTCCAGTCTTTCCATTTGATATTCTTTTCCATTTCGTTCTATTTCATTCCATTCCATATCCCATTCCATCTCCCATTCCATTTCATGTTCTATTGCATTCCACATTCCATTCCATTCCATATTCCATTCCATTCCACTCAATTCCATTCCATTTCATTCCATTCCTTTCCATTTCATATTCCATTCTTTCCATATTCCAATTTCATTCCATTCCATATTCCATTCCATTTCATTCCCTTCCATTCCATTCCATATTCAATTCCATTCCATTCCATATTCTATTCCATTCCATATTGCATTCCATTTCATATTCCTTTCCATTCTATATAATATTCCATTTCAAAATCCATTCCATTCCACAATATATTCCATTCCATATTCCATTCCTTTTCATTCCGTTTCATTCCATTCCATATTCCTTCACATTCCATATTCCATTGTATTCCATTTCTTTCTGTTCACTTCCATTCCGTTTCATATTTCTTTCCAATCAATTACCTTTCGTTCCGTTCCCTTTCATTGAATTCAATATTTCATTCCATTCTATGTTCCAGTGCATATTCTATTCCATTCAATATTACATTCCATTCAATTCCTTTTCATTCCATTCCATATTCCATTCCATTGTATTCTGTTCCGTATTCCATTGCATTCCACATCCCATTCCATTCAATATTCAGTTTTATTCCATTCCATATTCCATTCCATTCTATAATCCATTCCATTCCATATTCCATTCTATTCCTTTCAATTACAGTCCATTCCATATTCGTTTCCATTCAACTCCATTCTTTCCCATTCCATATTCTTTTCCATTCCATTCCATTCGATATTTCTATCCATTCCATTCCATATTCCATTCCATTCCATTCCATTCCATTCCGTTTTCCATTGTATTCCATTTCATTCATTTCCAAACCATTCCATTCCATATTCCATTTCATTCCATTCCATTCCATATTTCATTCCATTCCATGTTCCTTTCCATCCCATATTCTTTTCCTTTCCATTCCATTTCATTCCGTTCCATTTCATTCCATTTCATATTACGTTGCATTCCATTCCGTTCCATTGCGTTCAATTTCATATTCCATTCCATTCAATATTCCACTCCCTTCCATTCCATTATTCCATGCCATTCCATTCCGTATTACTATCCACTCCATTCCATTCCATTCCCTATTCCATTCCATTCCATATTCCATTTCATTCCATTCCATATTCCATTGCAATCCATTCCATTCCATATTCCATTGCATTCCAAATTCCATTCCGTTCCTTATTCCATTCCATTCCATTCCATTCCATATTGTGTTGCACTCCATTCCATTCCATTTCAGATTCCATTGCTTTCCGTATTCCATTACGTATTACATTCCATTCCATAACATATTGCACCGCATTCCATTCCATTCCATTCCATTCTTATACCATTGCATTCCATATTCCATTCCATATTCCATTTCGTTCCTCCACATTACATTCCGTTCCATATTCCATTACATTTCATTCCATTCTATTCCATTCCATATTCCGATCCTTTCCATTCCTTTCCATTCAGTTCCATTCCATTCTATTCCATATTCCATTCCATTCCATTTTCCATTCCATTCCATTCCATTCCATTCCATTCATATTTCATTCCATTCCATATTGCATTGAATTGCATTCCATTCCATATTCGATTCAATTGTATATTCCATTCCATTTCATTCCGTTCCGTACCATTCCGTTCCATTCCATATTCCTTTCCATTTCATATTTCATTACATTCCATATTTCATTCCATTCCGTATTGCATTCCATTCCACTACATTCCGTTTCATTCGGTATTCTGACTCATTCCACTTTCTTCTGTTCCGTTCCATTGCATTCAAATCCAAATTCCATTCCATTCAACCTTCCATTCCATTCCATTCAATTCTATTTCATATTCCATTCCATTCCATTTCTTACTGCATTTGATTCCATTCGATGGCTTTCCATTCCATTCCATTCCATTCCATTCCGTTCTACTCTATTCTATATTCCATTCCATTCCTTTCCATTCAATTCGATATTCCATTTCATTCCACTCCATTCCATTCCATTCAATATTCCATCCCATTACGTATTCCATTGCTTTCCATTCCATGCTGTTCCCTGCAAACCATTTCATATTCTGTTTCATTCCATTCCATTCCATGTCGTTCAGTTTCATTCCATTGCATATTCCATTCCATTCTATATTCCAGTCTGTATTCCATTCCATTCCATTCCATTCCATATTCCATTCCATTCCATATTCCATTCCATTCCATATTCCATTCCATTCCATTCAATATTACAGTAGATTCCATTTCGTCTTCAATTCTATTCCATTCCTTTCCGTATTCCATTCCATATTCCTTTCCACTCCATTCCATATTCCATTCCATTCCATATTCCATTACATCCCATATTTCATTACATTCTATATTCCATTCCACTCCATTCCATTCCTTTCCATTCGATATTGTTTTCCATTTCGTTCTGTTCCATTCCATTCCATATTCCATTCCATTCCATATTCTTTTGCATTCCATATTCCATTCCATTCCATATTCCATTCCATTCCATTCAATTCCATTTCATATTCCGTTCCTTTCCATATTCCATTGCATTCCATTCCATATTCCATTCCATTCCATTCCATATTCCATTCCATTCCATTTTGTATTCGATTCCAAATTCCATTCCATTCCATTCCATATTCCATTCCATTTCATTCCATTCCATTCCGTATTACATTCCATTTCGTGTTCCATTCCATTCCATATTACATTCCATTTCAAAATCCATACCATTTGTTTCCATTCCATAATATATTCTATTCCATATTCCATTCCTTTTCATTCCGTTTCATTCCATTCCATATTCCACCCCATTCCATATTCCATTGTATTCCATTTCATTCCGTTCACTTCCTTTCCGTTTCATGTGACTTTCCAATGTATTACGTTTCGTTCCATTCACTTTCATTGAATTCAGTGTTTCATTCCATTCGATATTTCAATGCATATTCCGTTCCATTCAATATTACATTCCATTCCATTCCTTTTCATTCCATTGCATATTCCATTCCATTGTATTCTGTTCCGTATTTCATTGCATTCCATATCCCATTCCATTCAGTATTCTATTCCATTCCATTCCATTCCACATTGCATTCCATTCCATATTTCATTCCATTCCATATTTCATTCAATTCTTTTCGATTCCTTTCCTTTCCATTTTCCAATCCAGTACATATTCAATTCCATTCCATTCCATTCCATATACCATTCCTTTCCATATTCCTTTTCATTCCATTCCATTCCTTTCCCTTCCATTCCATTTCACATTCCATTCTATTCCATTAGGTTCCTTTGCATTCAGTTCCATTCTATTCCATATTTCATTCCATTCTATATTCCATTCCATTCCATATTCCATTCTATTCCGTTCCATATTCCAATCCATTTAATATTCCTTTCCATTCCATATTCCATTCCATTCCATTCCATATTTCATTCCACTCGATACTCCATTCCATTCCATTGCATTGCATTCCATTCCTTATTCCATCCGTATTCCATTGTATTCCATTCCATGCCTTTCCCGTGCATTCCATTTCATATTCCGTTCCATTCCTTTCCGTTCCATTCCATTTAGTTTCATTCTATTGCATCTTCCATTCCATTCTATATTCCATTCTGTATTCCTTTACATTCCATATTTCATTCCATTCTACACTTTTTCATTCCATTCCATATTCCTTTCAATTGCATTCAATTCCATTCCTTTCCATTCCATATTCCATTTCATTCCATATACCATTCCATTCCGTATTCCATTCCATTCCATTCACCATTTCAGTAGATTCCATTCAGTATTCCATTCCATTCCATTTAATTCCATATTCTCTTTAATTCCATTCCATATTTCATTGCATTCTATTCCATTCCATATTTCATTCCATAGAATATTCCATTTCATTCCATATTCCGTTCCATTTCATGCTGTTCCATTCCGTTCCACATTCTATTCCGTTGCATTCTATTCCATTCCGTATTCCATTCCATTCTATTCCATTCCATGTTCCATTCCCTTTCATATTACTTTCCATTCCATATTCCATTCCATTCCATTCCACTTTCCCTTCCATTCCACATTCCATTCCATTCCGTATTCCATTATGTTCCAGATTCCATTCCATTCCATTCTTTTCCGTATTCCATTCCATTCCATATTAAATTCCATTCCATACGATATTCCATTCCATTCCATTCCATTGCACTTTCCATTCCATTCAATTTCATTCCATATTGCATTCCATTCCATTGCAATCCTTCTTCCATTTCATTCCATATACCATTCCATTCAATTCCTTATTCCATTCCATTCCATATTCAATTTCATTCCATTGCATTCCGTATTCCATTCCATTTCATGTTCCATTCCATTCCATGTTCAATTCCATTCCATATGCCTTTTGTATGCCTTTAGGTTCCTTTCCATTCCATATTCCATTTCATTTCATATTCCATTCCATTCCGTATTCCATTCCTTTTCATATTCCATTCCATTCCTTTCCAATCCATTCCATATTCCATTCCATTCCATATTCCATTCCATACCTTTCCGTTTCATTTCATTCCGTTTCATATTTCATTCCTTTCAATAATTCATTCCATTCAAATCCATTTCATTCCCTATTCCATATCATTCCTTTTCACATTCTATTCGATTCCATTCCATTCCATATTCCATGAAATTCCTTACTATTCCATTCCATTCCTTTTCACGTTCCATTCCTTTCCATTCCATTTTCCATTTCTTTCCATATTCCATTGCATTCCATTTTCTTTCCATTCCATTCCATTCCATATTTTATTTCATTTCGTATTCCATTCCATTCCATATTCTATTTCGTTCCGTTTTCCATTCCATTCCATATTCCATCCCATTCCATATTCCATTGCATTCCATTCCATATACCATTCCATTCCATTTCATGTTCCTTTCCTTTCCATTCAATTCCATTCCTTTCCAATCTGTTCCATTCCATTCCATTACACATTCCATTCCATTCCATTCCTTTCATTCCGTATTCCATTCCATTAACATTCCATTCCCTTCCATTCCATTCCATTATATATTCCATTCCATTCCATTCTATTACATATTCCATCTCATTAAATTGCATTCCATTCCATTCTATATTCCATTCCATTCCATTTCATATTCCGTTTCATTCCATAATCCAGTGCATTCCATATTGAATGTCATATCATATTGCTTTCCATTCCTTTCTGTTCCATTCCATTCCATTTCATATTTCATTTCTTTCCGCTCTGTTCCATATTGTATCCCATTCCATATACCATTCCATTACATTTTCCATTCCATTACATTCCATTTCATTACATTTCATATTCCATTCTATTCCATTCAATTCCATTGCATATTTCATTCCATTCCATTTCATATTCCATTCCATTGCATTCCATTTCATATTCCGTTCCATTCCATATTCCCTCCGTTCCATATTACATTGCATTCCATATTGCAATCCATTCAGTTGCATTCCATTCCCTTCCATATTCAATTCCATTCAAATTTCCATTCCATTCCATATTCCATTCCATACCATATCATTCCCTTCCGTTCCATATTCCATTGCATTCCATTCTATTCTATTCGGTATTCCATTCCATTGCATTCCATTCCATATTCCATTCCATTCCATTTTATTCAATTTCATATGCCATTGCATTCCATTTCATTCCATTCCATTCCATATTCCATTCTATTTCATATTCCATTCCATTGCAATCCATATTCCATTCCATTTAATTCAATTCCATTTCATTTTATACTTCATTACTTTCCTTTCCATTCCATTCCATTACATATTTCATTCCATTGCATTCAATATTACATTCTATTCCATTCCCAAGGCCACTCCATTCCATGTTCCATTCCATTCCATTTAAAAATACATTCGATTCCACTCCATTCCATTTCCTTCCTTATTCCATTGCATTCCATATTCCAGTCCTTTTCATTCCATTCCATTCCATATTCCATTCTATGCCATTCCATGTTCCATTCCATTTCATATTACATTCCATTCCATATTCCATTCCATTCCATTCCATTTTCCATTCCATTCCATACTCCATCCCATTCCGTATTCCATTACATTCCATATTCCATTCCATTCCGTTCCATTCCATATTCCATTCCATTCCATTGCATTCCATTCTATTCC
The DNA here is from genome assembly GCF_002776525.5 of Piliocolobus tephrosceles. NCBI lineage: Eukaryota > Metazoa > Chordata > Mammalia > Primates > Cercopithecidae > Piliocolobus > Piliocolobus tephrosceles. Next base: position 8,287 of record NW_022320913.1, read on the forward strand.
ATTCCATATTCCATTGCATTCCATAATCCATTCCACCCCATTCCATTTCATTCCATTAAACATACCATTCGATTCCATTCCATTCCATTAAATATTCCATTCCATTGCATTACATATTCCATCACATTCCATTCCATTGCATTCCATTCTATATTCCATTCCATTGCATTCCATTTTCCATTCCATTCCACATTCCATTGCATTCCATATTCCATCTCATTCCATATTCCTTTCCTTTCCATTCCATTCCAATCTATTCCATTCCAAATTCCATTCTATTCCATTGCATTGCATTCCTTTCCGTTCCATATTCCCTTACATTCAATATTCCATTCCTTTCCATTTTATTCCATTCCATTTCATTCCATTCCATATTCCATTCCACATTCGATTCCATATTCCATATTCCATTCCATTCCAATTTTCTTTCCATTCTATGTTCCATTCCATTCTATATTCCATTCCATTCCATATTCCAATCAATTCAATTCCAATCTTTCCCCTTCCATATTTTATTCCATTCCAATTTCCATTCCATTCCATATTCCATTCCATACCATTCCATTCAATTCTGTTCCATTCCATTCCGTTTTATATCTTTTCCATTGTAAATTCCATTCCATTCCATATTCCATTACATTTCATTCTATATTCCATTCCATTCCATGCCATTTTGTACTTCATTACTTTACATTCCTTTCCGTTCCGTTTCATTCCTTTCCATTCTATATTTCATTCGATTACATTCAATATTCCATTCTATTCCATTCCCTATTCCATTACGTTCCATATTCCTTTCCATTCCCTTTCATAATCCATTCAATTCCTCTCCATTCCATTTCATTCCTTATTCCATTTCTTTCCATATTCCATTCCTTTCCATTTCAATCCTTTCCATATTCCATTCCTTTCCATTCCATATTCCATTGCTTTTCATATTTCATTCCATTCCATATTCCATTCCATTCCATTCCATTGTCCATTCCATTCCATATTCCATTCCATTCCGTATTCCATTACATTTCATATTCCATTCCATTTTATTCCTTTCCATATTCCATTCCCTTCCATATTCCATTCCGTTCCATTGCATATTCAATTATTTTCCATTCCATTCCATTCCATTCCATATTCCATTCCATTCCATTCCATTCCATATTCCATTCCATTCAATTACATTCCATTTTCCATTCCATTGCATTCAGTTAGATTCCTTTTCATATTGCACTCTATTCCATTCCATTCCATTCCATTCCATTCCATTCTATTCCAGTCCATATTGCATTCCATTGCATATTCCATTCAATTTTATTCCATTCCAAATTCTATTCCTTTGCATTCTATTCCATTCCATTCCATTCCATATACCATTCTCGTCCATTCCTTTATGGTCCATATTGCGTACTGTACCATTGCATTACAGCCTATTCCATATACCATTGCATTCCATATTTCATTACATTACATTCTATATTCCATTTCATTCCATTCCATTCCATTTCTTATTGAATTAAATTCCATATTCCATTCCCAACCATTCCATTCCTTTGTATATTCCATTCCATTCCATTCCCATATTCCATTCCATTCCACATTCCAATCCATTCCATATTCCATTGCATTCCATTCCATTCCATATTACATTGCATTTCCTATTCCATTCCATTCCCTATTCCATTCCATTCCATTCCCTTTCATATTCCATTCCATTCCATATTCCATTCCATTCCATTCTGTTCCATTCCTTTTCATTCCGTTGCGTTCCCTATTGCATTCTATTCCATATTCCATTGCATTTCATTCTTATTCTGTTTCATTCCATTCCATATTCCATTCCTTTCCATTCCGTTCCACATTCCAT
>NW_022320914.1:0-10149 GCF_002776525.5 Piliocolobus tephrosceles
ATTGCATTCCATTCCATTCCGTTCCCTTATATTCCATTTTATATTCCATTCCGTTCCATATTCCATTCCGTTGCATTTCGTATTGCATTCCAATCCATTTCATATTCCATTCCATTACATTCCATATTCTATTCGATTCCAAATTCCATTCCATTACTTTCCATTTTCCATTCCACTTCATTGCATTCCATTCCATTCCATTCCATTGCATATTACATTCCATTACATATTACGTTCCATTTCATATTCCATTCCATTCCATATTACATTCCATTTCGTAATACATTCCATTCCATTCCATAATGTATTCCATTCCATATTGCATTCCTTTCCATTCCATTCCATTCCATATCATATACTGTTACATTCCATTCCTTTTCATTCCATTCCATATTCCATTCCATTTCATATTCTATTGCATTTCATATTTCATTCCATTTCATATTCCATTCCTTTCCATTCAATTCCATTCCATTTTGTTCCATTCCATTCCATTTCATATTCTGTTTCGTTCCATATTCCATTCCATTCCCTATTTCAATCCAATCTATTCCATTCCATTCCATTCCGTTCCATTCCATTCCATATTCAATTCCATTCCATATTTCATTGCCTTCCATATTCAATTCCATTCCCTTCCATTCCTTTCCATTCCACTCCATATTCCATTGTATTCCATTCCATTCCATATTGCATTCCATTCCATTCCATATTCCATTCCATTCCATTCCATTCCATTCCATTCCATTCCATTCCATTCCATATTCGATTCCATTCCATATTCAATTCCATTCAATTCCCTTCCATTCCTTTCCATTCCGCTACATTACATTCCATATTCCATTCCATTCTATTCCATTGCGTATTCCATTGTGTTCCATTCCATTCCGTTCCCTTACATTACATTTCCTATTCCGTTGCAATCCATTACATTCCGTTCAGTTCCCCTTCATTCAATAACATATTCCATTTTATTCTATATTCCATTCCATGTTCCTTTCCATTCCATATTCCATTCCATTCCATTCGATTGCTTTTCATTCCATTCCATATTCCATTCCATTCTATCCCATTCCATATTCCATTGCATTCCATATTCCATTCCATTCAATAATCCGTTCCCTTCCATTCCATATTCCATTCCATTCCATATTTCATTCCATTCCAGATTCCATTCAATTCCTTTCCTTTCCATTCCATTCCATATTCAATTCCACTCCATATTCCATTCCAATCCTTTTCTTTGAACATTACGTTCCATTCCATTCCATATTCCATTCAATTCCATATCTCATTCCATTCCATATTGCATTCAATTCCTTTCCATTCCATTCCTTTCTATATTCCATTGCAATACATTTTCCATTCCTTTCCATTCCTTTCCATTCAATTCCATATACCATTCCATTCCTTATTCGATTGCATTCCATTCCATTCCACTCCCTTCCCTTTCATTTCATATTCCATTCCGTTTTGTTACATTGTATTCTGTTTTTTTTCCACTCCATTCCATATTCCATTCCATTCTATATTCCACTAAATATTCCTTTCCTTTCCATTTTCCATTCCATTCCATATTCCCTTCCTTTCCATATTCCTTTCCGTTCCATATTCCATTCCATTCAATACCATATTCCATTCCACTCCATATTCCATTGAATTCTACTCCATTTCATTCCATTCAATATTCCATCCCAATCCGTATTCCATTGCATTCCATTTCTTGCTGTTCCCATGCATTCCATTTCATATTCCGTTTCATTCCATTCCGTTCCATTTCGTTTAGTTTCATTTACTGCATATTCCATTCCATTCTGTATTCCATTCTGCATTCCATTCCATTCCATTCCGTATTCCATTCCATTCCATTCAATATTTCAGTAGATTCCATTCCATATTCAATTTCATTACATTCCATTCCGTATTCGATTCCATATTGCATTCCACTCCATTCCATATTCCATTCTATTCCGTATTCCATTACATCCCGTATTCCATTCCATTCCATATTCCATTCCACTCCGTTCCAGTCTTTCCATTTGATATTCTTTTCCATTTCGTTCTATTTCATTCCATTCCATATCCCATTCCATCTCCCATTCCATTTCATGTTCTATTGCATTCCACATTCCATTCCATTCCATATTCCATTCCATTCCACTCAATTCCATTCCATTTCATTCCATTCCTTTCCATTTCATATTCCATTCTTTCCATATTCCAATTTCATTCCATTCCATATTCCATTCCATTTCATTCCCTTCCATTCCATTCCATATTCAATTCCATTCCATTCCATATTCTATTCCATTCCATATTGCATTCCATTTCATATTCCTTTCCATTCTATATAATATTCCATTTCAAAATCCATTCCATTCCACAATATATTCCATTCCATATTCCATTCCTTTTCATTCCGTTTCATTCCATTCCATATTCCTTCACATTCCATATTCCATTGTATTCCATTTCTTTCTGTTCACTTCCATTCCGTTTCATATTTCTTTCCAATCAATTACCTTTCGTTCCGTTCCCTTTCATTGAATTCAATATTTCATTCCATTCTATGTTCCAGTGCATATTCTATTCCATTCAATATTACATTCCATTCAATTCCTTTTCATTCCATTCCATATTCCATTCCATTGTATTCTGTTCCGTATTCCATTGCATTCCACATCCCATTCCATTCAATATTCAGTTTTATTCCATTCCATATTCCATTCCATTCTATAATCCATTCCATTCCATATTCCATTCTATTCCTTTCAATTACAGTCCATTCCATATTCGTTTCCATTCAACTCCATTCTTTCCCATTCCATATTCTTTTCCATTCCATTCCATTCGATATTTCTATCCATTCCATTCCATATTCCATTCCATTCCATTCCATTCCATTCCGTTTTCCATTGTATTCCATTTCATTCATTTCCAAACCATTCCATTCCATATTCCATTTCATTCCATTCCATTCCATATTTCATTCCATTCCATGTTCCTTTCCATCCCATATTCTTTTCCTTTCCATTCCATTTCATTCCGTTCCATTTCATTCCATTTCATATTACGTTGCATTCCGTTCCGTTCCATTGCGTTCAATTTCATATTCCATTCCATTCAATATTCCACTCCCTTCCATTCCATTATTCCATGCCATTCCATTCCGTATTACTATCCACTCCATTCCATTCCATTCCCTATTCCATTCCATTCCATATTCCATTTCATTCCATTCCATATTCCATTGCAATCCATTCCATTCCATATTCCATTGCATTCCAAATTCCATTCCGTTCCTTATTCCATTCCATTCCATTCCATTCCATATTGTGTTGCACTCCATTCCATTCCATTTCATATTCCATTGCTTTCCGTATTCCATTACGTATTACATTCCATTCCATAACATATTGCACCGCATTCCATTCCATTCCATTCCATTCTTATACCATTGCATTCCATATTCCATTCCATATTCCATTTCGTTCCTCCACATTACATTCCGTTCCATATTCCATTACATTTCATTCCATTCTATTCCATTCCATATTCCGATCCTTTCCATTCCTTTCCATTCAGTTCCATTCCATTCTATTCCATATTCCATTCCATTCCATTTTCCATTCCATTCCATTCCATTCCATTCCATTCATATTTCATTCCATTCCATATTGCATTGAATTGCATTCCATTCCATATTCGATTCAATTGTATATTCCATTCCATTTCATTCCGTTCCGTACCATTCCGTTCCATTCCATATTCCTTTCCATTTCATATTTCATTACATTCCATATTTCATTCCATTCCGTATTGCATTCCATTCCACTACATTCCGTTTCATTCGGTATTCTGACTCATTCCACTTTCTTCTGTTCCGTTCCATTGCATTCAAATCCAAATTCCATTCCATTCAACATTCCATTCCATTCCATTCAATTCTATTTCATATTCCATTCCATTCCATTTCTTACTGCATTTGATTCCATTCGATGGCTTTCCATTCCATTCCATTCCATTCCATTCCGTTCTACTCTATTCTATATTCCATTCCATTCCTTTCCATTCAATTCGATATTCCATTTCATTCCACTCCATTCCATTCCATTCAATATTCCATCCCATTACGTATTCCATTGCTTTCCATTCCATGCTGTTCCCTGCAAACCATTTCATATTCTGTTTCATTCCATTCCATTCCATGTCGTTCAGTTTCATTCCATTGCATATTCCATTCCATTCTATATTCCAGTCTGTATTCCATTCCATTCCATTCCATTCCATATTCCATTCCATTCCATATTCCATTCCATTCCATATTCCATTCCATTCCATTCAATATTACAGTAGATTCCATTTCGTCTTCAATTCTATTCCATTCCTTTCCGTATTCCATTCCATATTCCTTTCCACTCCATTCCATATTCCATTCCATTCCATATTCCATTACATCCCATATTTCATTACATTCTATATTCCATTCCACTCCATTCCATTCCTTTCCATTCGATATTGTTTTCCATTTCGTTCTGTTCCATTCCATTCCATATTCCATTCCATTCCATATTCTATTGCATTCCATATTCCATTCCATTCCATATTCCATTCCATTCCATTCAATTCCATTTCATATTCCGTTCCTTTCCATATTCCATTGCATTCCATTCCATATTCCATTCCATTCCATTCCATATTCCATTCCATTCCATTTTGTATTCGATTCCAAATTCCATTCCATTCCATTCCATATTCCATTCCATTTCATTCCATTCCATTCCGTATTACATTCCATTTCGTGTTCCATTCCATTCCATATTACATTCCATTTCAAAATCCATACCATTTGTTTCCATTCCATAATATATTCTATTCCATATTCCATTCCTTTTCATTCCGTTTCATTCCATTCCATATTCCACCCCATTCCATATTCCATTGTATTCCATTTCATTCCGTTCACTTCCTTTCCGTTTCATGTGACTTTCCAATGTATTACGTTTCGTTCCATTCACTTTCATTGAATTCAGTGTTTCATTCCATTCGATATTTCAATGCATATTCCGTTCCATTCAATATTACATTCCATTCCATTCCTTTTCATTCCATTGCATATTCCATTCCATTGTATTCTGTTCCGTATTTCATTGCATTCCATATCCCATTCCATTCAGTATTCTATTCCATTCCATTCCATTCCACATTGCATTCCATTCCATATTTCATTCCATTCCATATTTCATTCAATTCTTTTCGATTCCTTTCCTTTCCATTTTCCAATCCAGTACATATTCAATTCCATTCCATTCCATTCCATATACCATTCCTTTCCATATTCCTTTTCATTCCATTCCATTCCTTTCCCTTCCATTCCATTTCACATTCCATTCTATTCCATTAGGTTCCTTTGCATTCAGTTCCATTCTATTCCATATTTCATTCCATTCTATATTCCATTCCATTCCATATTCCATTCTATTCCGTTCCATATTCCAATCCATTTAATATTCCTTTCCATTCCATATTCCATTCCATTCCATTCCATATTTCATTCCACTCGATACTCCATTCCATTCCATTGCATTGCATTCCATTCCTTATTCCATCCGTATTCCATTGTATTCCATTCCATGCCTTTCCCGTGCATTCCATTTCATATTCCGTTCCATTCCTTTCCGTTCCATTCCATTTAGTTTCATTCTATTGCATCTTCCATTCCATTCTATATTCCATTCTGTATTCCTTTACATTCCATATTTCATTCCATTCTACACTTTTTCATTCCATTCCATATTCCTTTCAATTGCATTCAATTCCATTCCTTTCCATTCCATATTCCATTTCATTCCATATACCATTCCATTCCGTATTCCATTCCATTCCATTCACCATTTCAGTAGATTCCATTCAGTATTCCATTCCATTCCATTTAATTCCATATTCTCTTTAATTCCATTCCATATTTCATTGCATTCTATTCCATTCCATATTTCATTCCATAGAATATTCCATTTCATTCCATATTCCGTTCCATTTCATGCTGTTCCATTCCGTTCCACATTCTATTCCGTTGCATTCTATTCCATTCCGTATTCCATTCCATTCTATTCCATTCCATGTTCCATTCCCTTTCATATTACTTTCCATTCCATATTCCATTCCATTCCATTCCACTTTCCCTTCCATTCCACATTCCATTCCATTCCGTATTCCATTATGTTCCAGATTCCATTCCATTCCATTCTTTTCCGTATTCCATTCCATTCCATATTAAATTCCATTCCATACGATATTCCATTCCATTCCATTCCATTGCACTTTCCATTCCATTCAATTTCATTCCATATTGCATTCCATTCCATTGCAATCCTTCTTCCATTTCATTCCATATACCATTCCATTCAATTCCTTATTCCATTCCATTCCATATTCAATTTCATTCCATTGCATTCCGTATTCCATTCCATTTCATGTTCCATTCCATTCCATGTTCAATTCCATTCCATATGCCTTTTGTATGCCTTTAGGTTCCTTTCCATTCCATATTCCATTTCATTTCATATTCCATTCCATTCCGTATTCCATTCCTTTTCATATTCCATTCCATTCCTTTCCAATCCATTCCATATTCCATTCCATTCCATATTCCATTCCATACCTTTCCGTTTCATTTCATTCCGTTTCATATTTCATTCCTTTCAATAATTCATTCCATTCAAATCCATTTCATTCCCTATTCCATATCATTCCTTTTCACATTCTATTCGATTCCATTCCATTCCATATTCCATGAAATTCCTTACTATTCCATTCCATTCCTTTTCACGTTCCATTCCTTTCCATTCCATTTTCCATTTCTTTCCATATTCCATTGCATTCCATTTTCTTTCCATTCCATTCCATTCCATATTTTATTTCATTTCGTATTCCATTCCATTCCATATTCTATTTCGTTCCGTTTTCCATTCCATTCCATATTCCATCCCATTCCATATTCCATTGCATTCCATTCCATATACCATTCCATTCCATTTCATGTTCCTTTCCTTTCCATTCAATTCCATTCCTTTCCAATCTGTTCCATTCCATTCCATTACACATTCCATTCCATTCCATTCCTTTCATTCCGTATTCCATTCCATTAACATTCCATTCCCTTCCATTCCATTCCATTATATATTCCATTCCATTCCATTCTATTACATATTCCATCTCATTAAATTGCATTCCATTCCATTCTATATTCCATTCCATTCCATTTCATATTCCGTTTCATTCCATAATCCAATGCATTCCATATTGAATGTCATATCATATTGCTTTCCATTCCTTTCTGTTCCATTCCATTCCATTTCATATTTCATTTCTTTCCGCTCTGTTCCATATTGTATCCCATTCCATATACCATTCCATTACATTTTCCATTCCATTACATTCCATTTCATTACATTTCATATTCCATTCTATTCCATTCAATTCCATTGCATATTTCATTCCATTCCATTTCATATTCCATTCCATTGCATTCCATTTCATATTCCGTTCCATTCCATATTCCCTCCGTTCCATATTACATTGCATTCCATATTACAATCCATTCAGTTGCATTCCATTCCCTTCCATATTCAATTCCATTCAAATTTCCATTCCATTCCATATTCCATTCCATACCATATCATTCCCTTCCGTTCCATATTCCATTGCATTCCATTCTATTCTATTCGGTATTCCATTCCATTGCATTCCATTCCATATTCCATTCCATTCCATTTTATTCAATTTCATATGCCATTACATTCCATTTCATTCCATTCCATTCCATATTCCATTCTATTTCATATTCCATTCCATTGCAATCCATATTCCATTCCATTTAATTCAATTCCATTTCATTTTATACTTCATTACTTTCCTTTCCATTCCATTCCATTACATATTTCATTCCATTGCATTCAATATTACATTCTATTCCATTCCCAAGGCCACTCCATTCCATGTTCCATTCCATTCCATTTAAAAATACATTCGATTCCACTCCATTCCATTTCCTTCCTTATTCCATTGCATTCCATATTCCAGTCCTTTTCATTCCATTCCATTCCATATTCCATTCTATGCCATTCCATGTTCCATTCCATTTCATATTACATTCCATTCCATATTCCATTCCATTCCATTCCATTTTCCATTCCATTCCATACTCCATCCCATTCCGTATTCCATTACATTCCATATTCCATTCCATTCCGTTCCATTCCATATTCCATTCCATTCCATTGCATTCCATTCTATTCCATTCCATATTCCATTGCATTCCATAATCCATTCCACCCCATTCCATTTCATTCCATTAAACATACCATTCGATTCCATTCCATTCCATTAAATATTCCATTCCATTGCATTACATATTCCATCACATTCCATTCCATTGCATTCCATTCTATATTCCATTCCATTGCATTCCATTTTCCATTCCATTCCACATTCCATTGCATTCCATATTCCATCTCATTCCATATTCCTTTCCTTTCCATTCCATTCCAATCTATTCCATTCCAAATTCCATTCTATTCCATTGCATTGCATTCCTTTCCGTTCCATATTCCCTTACATTCAATATTCCATTCCTTTCCATTTTATTCCATTCCATTTCATTCCATTCCATATTCCATTCCACATTCGATTCCATATTCCATATTCCATTCCATTCCAATTTTCTTTCCATTCTATGTTCCATTCCATTCTATATTCCATTCCATTCCATATTCCAATCAATTCAATTCCAATCTTTCCCCTTCCATATTTTATTCCATTCCAATTTCCATTCCATTCCATATTCCATTCCATACCATTCCATTCAATTCTGTTCCATTCCATTCCGTTTTATATCTTTTCCATTGTAAATTCCATTCCATTCCATATTCCATTACATTTCATTCTATATTCCATTCCATTCCATGCCATTTTGTACTTCATTACTTTACATTCCTTTCCGTTCCGTTTCATTCCTTTCCATTCTATATTTCATTCGATTACATTCAATATTCCATTCTATTCCATTCCCTATTCCATTACGTTCCATATTCCTTTCCATTCCCTTTCATAATCCATTCAATTCCTCTCCATTCCATTTCATTCCTTATTCCATTTCTTTCCATATTCCATTCCTTTCCATTTCAATCCTTTCCATATTCCATTCCTTTCCATTCCATATTCCATTGCTTTTCATATTTCATTCCATTCCATATTCCATTCCATTCCATTCCATTGTCCATTCCATTCCATATTCCATTCCATTCCGTATTCCATTACATTTCATATTCCATTCCATTTTATTCCTTTCCATATTCCATTCCCTTCCATATTCCATTCCGTTCCATTGCATATTCAATTATTTTCCATTCCATTCCATTCCATTCCATATTCCATTCCATTCCATTCCATTCCATATTCCATTCCATTCAATTACATTCCATTTTCCATTCCATTGCATTCAGTTAGATTCCTTTTCATATTGCACTCTATTCCATTCCATTCCATTCCATTCTATTCCAGTCCATATTGCATTCCATTGCATATTCCATTCAATTTTATTCCATTCCAAATTCTATTCCTTTGCATTCTATTCCATTCCATTCCATTCCATATACCATTCTCGTCCATTCCTTTATGGTCCATATTGCGTACTGTACCATTGCATTACAGCCTATTCCATATACCATTGCATTCCATATTTCATTACATTACATTCTATATTCCATTTCATTCCATTCCATTCCATTTCTTATTGAATTAAATTCCATATTCCATTCCCAACCATTCCATTCCTTTGTATATTCCATTCCATTCCATTCCCATATTCCATTCCATTCCACATTCCAATCCATTCCATATTCCATTGCATTCCATTCCATTCCATATTACATTGCATTTCCTATTCCATTCCATTCCCTATTCCATTCCATTCCATTCCCTTTCATATTCCATTCCATTCCATATTCCATTCCATTCCATTCTGTTCCATTCCTTTTCATTCCGTTGCGTTCCCTATTGCATTCTATTCCATATTCCATTGCATTTCATTCTTATTCTGTTTCATTCCATTCCATATTCCATTCCTTTCCATTCCGTTCCACATTCCAT
>NW_022320915.1:0-10147 GCF_002776525.5 Piliocolobus tephrosceles
ATGGAATGTGGAACGGAATGGAAAGGAATGGAATATGGAATGGAATGAAACAGAATAAGAATGAAATGCAATGGAATATGGAATAGAATGCAATAGGGAACGCAACGGAATGAAAAGGAATGGAACAGAATGGAATGGAATGGAATATGGAATGGAATGGAATATGAAAGGGAATGGAATGGAATGGAATAGGGAATGGAATGGAATAGGAAATGCAATGTAATATGGAATGGAATGGAATGCAATGGAATATGGAATGGATTGGAATGTGGAATGGAATGGAATATGGGAATGGAATGGAATGGAATATACAAAGGAATGGAATGGTTGGGAATGGAATATGGAATTTAATTCAATAAGAAATGGAATGGAATGGAATGAAATGGAATATAGAATGTAATGTAATGAAATATGGAATGCAATGGTATATGGAATAGGCTGTAATGCAATGGTACAGTACGCAATATGGACCATAAAGGAATGGACGAGAATGGTATATGGAATGGAATGGAATGGAATAGAATGCAAAGGAATAGAATTTGGAATGGAATAAAATTGAATGGAATATGCAATGGAATGCAATATGGACTGGAATAGAATGGAATGGAATGGAATGGAATGGAATGGAATAGAGTGCAATATGAAAAGGAATCTAACTGAATGCAATGGAATGGAAAATGGAATGTAATTGAATGGAATGGAATATGGAATGGAATGGAATGGAATGGAATATGGAATGGAATGGAATGGAATGGAAAATAATTGAATATGCAATGGAACGGAATGGAATATGGAAGGGAATGGAATATGGAAAGGAATAAAATGGAATGGAATATGAAATGTAATGGAATACGGAATGGAATGGAATATGGAATGGAATGGACAATGGAATGGAATGGAATGGAATATGGAATGGAATGAAATATGAAAAGCAATGGAATATGGAATGGAAAGGAATGGAATATGGAAAGGATTGAAATGGAAAGGAATGGAATATGGAAAGAAATGGAATAAGGAATGAAATGGAATGGAGAGGAATTGAATGGATTATGAAAGGGAATGGAAAGGAATATGGAACGTAATGGAATAGGGAATGGAATAGAATGGAATATTGAATGTAATCGAATGAAATATAGAATGGAAAGGAATGAAACGGAACGGAAAGGAATGTAAAGTAATGAAGTACAAAATGGCATGGAATGGAATGGAATATAGAATGAAATGTAATGGAATATGGAATGGAATGGAATTTACAATGGAAAAGATATAAAACGGAATGGAATGGAACAGAATTGAATGGAATGGTATGGAATGGAATATGGAATGGAATGGAAATTGGAATGGAATAAAATATGGAAGGGGAAAGATTGGAATTGAATTGATTGGAATATGGAATGGAATGGAATATAGAATGGAATGGAACATAGAATGGAAAGAAAATTGGAATGGAATGGAATATGGAATATGGAATCGAATGTGGAATGGAATATGGAATGGAATGAAATGGAATGGAATAAAATGGAAAGGAATGGAATATTGAATGTAAGGGAATATGGAACGGAAAGGAATGCAATGCAATGGAATAGAATGGAATTTGGAATGGAATAGATTGGAATGGAATGGAAAGGAAAGGAATATGGAATGAGATGGAATATGGAATGCAATGGAATGTGGAATGGAATGGAAAATGGAATGCAATGGAATGGAATATAGAATGGAATGCAATGGAATGGAATGTGATGGAATATGTAATGCAATGGAATGGAATATTTAATGGAATGGAATGGAATCGAATGGTATGTTTAATGGAATGAAATGGAATGGGGTGGAATGGATTATGGAATGCAATGGAATATGGAATGGAATAGAATGGAATGCAATGGAATGGAATGGAATATGGAATGGAACGGAATGGAATGGAATATGGAATGTAATGGAATACGGAATGGGATGGAGTATGGAATGGAATGGAAAATGGAATGGAATGGAATGGAATATGGAATGGAATGTAATATGAAATGGAATGGAACATGGAATGGCATAGAATGGAATATGGAATGGAATGGAATGAAAAGGACTGGAATATGGAATGCAATGGAATAAGGAAGGAAATGGAATGGAGTGGAATCGAATGTATTTTTAAATGGAATGGAATGGAACATGGAATGGAGTGGCCTTGGGAATGGAATAGAATGTAATATTGAATGCAATGGAATGAAATATGTAATGGAATGGAATGGAAAGGAAAGTAATGAAGTATAAAATGAAATGGAATTGAATTAAATGGAATGGAATATGGATTGCAATGGAATGGAATATGAAATAGAATGGAATATGGAATGGAATGGAATGAAATGGAATGCAATGGCATATGAAATTGAATAAAATGGAATGGAATGGAATATGGAATGGAATGCAATGGAATGGAATACCGAATAGAATAGAATGGAATGCAATGGAATATGGAACGGAAGGGAATGATATGGTATGGAATGGAATATGGAATGGAATGGAAATTTGAATGGAATTGAATATGGAAGGGAATGGAATGCAACTGAATGGATTGCAATATGGAATGCAATGTAATATGGAACGGAGGGAATATGGAATGGAACGGAATATGAAATGGAATGCAATGGAATGGAATATGAAATGGAATGGAATGAAATATGCAATGGAATTGAATGGAATAGAATGGAATATGAAATGTAATGAAATGGAATGTAATGGAATGGAAAATGTAATGGAATGGTATATGGAATGGGATACAATATGGAACAGAGCGGAAAGAAATGAAATATGAAATGGAATGGAATGGAACAGAAAGGAATGGAAAGCAATATGATATGACATTCAATATGGAATGCACTGGATTATGGAATGAAACGGAATATGAAATGGAATGGAATGGAATATAGAATGGAATGGAATGCAATTTAATGAGATGGAATATGTAATAGAATGGAATGGAATGGAATATATAATGGAATGGAATGGAAGGGAATGGAATGTTAATGGAATGGAATACGGAATGAAAGGAATGGAATGGAATGGAATGTGTAATGGAATGGAATGGAACAGATTGGAAAGGAATGGAATTGAATGGAAAGGAAAGGAACATGAAATGGAATGGAATGGTATATGGAATGGAATGCAATGGAATATGGAATGGGATGGAATATGGAATGGAATGGAAAACGGAACGAAATAGAATATGGAATGGAATGGAATACGAAATGAAATAAAATATGGAATGGAATGGAATGGAAAGAAAATGGAATGCAATGGAATATGGAAAGAAATGGAAAATGGAATGGAAAGGAATGGAACGTGAAAAGGAATGGAATGGAATAGTAAGGAATTTCATGGAATATGGAATGGAATGGAATCGAATAGAATGTGAAAAGGAATGATATGGAATAGGGAATGAAATGGATTTGAATGGAATGAATTATTGAAAGGAATGAAATATGAAACGGAATGAAATGAAACGGAAAGGTATGGAATGGAATATGGAATGGAATGGAATATGGAATGGATTGGAAAGGAATGGAATGGAATATGAAAAGGAATGGAATACGGAATGGAATGGAATATGAAATGAAATGGAATATGGAATGGAAAGGAACCTAAAGGCATACAAAAGGCATATGGAATGGAATTGAACATGGAATGGAATGGAACATGAAATGGAATGGAATACGGAATGCAATGGAATGAAATTGAATATGGAATGGAATGGAATAAGGAATTGAATGGAATGGTATATGGAATGAAATGGAAGAAGGATTGCAATGGAATGGAATGCAATATGGAATGAAATTGAATGGAATGGAAAGTGCAATGGAATGGAATGGAATGGAATATCGTATGGAATGGAATTTAATATGGAATGGAATGGAATACGGAAAAGAATGGAATGGAATGGAATCTGGAACATAATGGAATACGGAATGGAATGGAATGTGGAATGGAAGGGAAAGTGGAATGGAATGGAATGGAATATGGAATGGAAAGTAATATGAAAGGGAATGGAACATGGAATGGAATAGAATGGAATGGAATACGGAATGGAATAGAATGCAACGGAATAGAATGTGGAACGGAATGGAACAGCATGAAATGGAACGGAATATGGAATGAAATGGAATATTCTATGGAATGAAATATGGAATGGAATAGAATGCAATGAAATATGGAATGGAATTAAAGAGAATATGGAATTAAATGGAATGGAATGGAATACTGAATGGAATCTACTGAAATGGTGAATGGAATGGAATGGAATACGGAATGGAATGGTATATGGAATGAAATGGAATATGGAATGGAAAGGAATGGAATTGAATGCAATTGAAAGGAATATGGAATGGAATGAAAAAGTGTAGAATGGAATGAAATATGGAATGTAAAGGAATACAGAATGGAATATAGAATGGAATGGAAGATGCAATAGAATGAAACTAAATGGAATGGAACGGAAAGGAATGGAACGGAATATGAAATGGAATGCACGGGAAAGGCATGGAATGGAATACAATGGAATACGGATGGAATAAGGAATGGAATGCAATGCAATGGAATGGAATGGAGTATCGAGTGGAATGAAATATGGAATGGAATGGAATGGAATATGGAATGGAAAGGAATATTAAATGGATTGGAATATGGAACGGAATAGAATGGAATATGGAATGGAATGGAATATAGAATGGAATGAAATATGGAATAGAATGGAACTGAATGCAAAGGAACCTAATGGAATAGAATGGAATGTGAAATGGAATGGAAGGGAAAGGAATGGAATGGAATGAAAAGGAATATGGAAAGGAATGGTATATGGAATGGAATGGAATGGAATTGAATATGTACTGGATTGGAAAATGGAAAGGAAAGGAATCGAAAAGAATTGAATGAAATATGGAATGGAATGAAATATGGAATGGAATGCAATGTGGAATGGAATGGAATGGAATAGAATACTGAATGGAATGGGATATGGAATGCAATGAAATACGGAACAGAATACAATGGAATGGAATATGCAATGGAATGAAAAGGAATGGAATGGAATGTAATATTGAATGGAACGGAATATGCATTGAAATATCGAATGGAATGAAACACTGAATTCAATGAAAGTGAATGGAACGAAACGTAATACATTGGAAAGTCACATGAAACGGAAAGGAAGTGAACGGAATGAAATGGAATACAATGGAATATGGAATGGGGTGGAATATGGAATGGAATGAAACGGAATGAAAAGGAATGGAATATGGAATAGAATATATTATGGAATGGAAACAAATGGTATGGATTTTGAAATGGAATGTAATATGGAATGGAATGGAACACGAAATGGAATGTAATACGGAATGGAATGGAATGAAATGGAATGGAATATGGAATGGAATGGAATGGAATTTGGAATCGAATACAAAATGGAATGGAATGGAATATGGAATGGAATGGAATGGAATATGGAATGGAATGCAATGGAATATGGAAAGGAACGGAATATGAAATGGAATTGAATGGAATGGAATGGAATATGGAATGGAATGGAATATGGAATGCAAAAGAATATGGAATGGAATGGAATATGGAATGGAATGGAACAGAACGAAATGGAAAACAATATCGAATGGAAAGGAATGGAATGGAGTGGAATGGAATATAGAATGTAATGAAATATGGGATGTAATGGAATATGGAATGGAATGGAATATGGAATGGAGTGGAAAGGAATATGGAATGGAATACGGAAAGGAATGGAATAGAATTGAAGACGAAATGGAATCTACTGTAATATTGAATGGAATGGAATGGAATATGGAATGGAATGGAATATGGAATGGAATGGAATATGGAATGGAATGGAATGGAATGGAATACAGACTGGAATATAGAATGGAATGGAATATGCAATGGAATGAAACTGAACGACATGGAATGGAATGGAATGAAACAGAATATGAAATGGTTTGCAGGGAACAGCATGGAATGGAAAGCAATGGAATACGTAATGGGATGGAATATTGAATGGAATGGAATGGAGTGGAATGAAATGGAATATCGAATTGAATGGAAAGGAATGGAATGGAATATAGAATAGAGTAGAACGGAATGGAATGGAATGGAATGGAATGGAAAGCCATCGAATGGAATCAAATGCAGTAAGAAATGGAATGGAATGGAATATGAAATAGAATTGAATGGAATGGAATGGAAGGTTGAATGGAATGGAATTTGGATTTGAATGCAATGGAACGGAACAGAAGAAAGTGGAATGAGTCAGAATACCGAATGAAACGGAATGTAGTGGAATGGAATGCAATACGGAATGGAATGAAATATGGAATGTAATGAAATATGAAATGGAAAGGAATATGGAATGGAACGGAATGGTACGGAACGGAATGAAATGGAATGGAATATACAATTGAATCGAATATGGAATGGAATGCAATTCAATGCAATATGGAATGGAATGAAATATGAATGGAATGGAATGGAATGGAATGGAATGGAAAATGGAATGGAATGGAATATGGAATAGAATGGAATGGAACTGAATGGAAAGGAATGGAAAGGATCGGAATATGGAATGGAATAGAATGGAATGAAATGTAATGGAATATGGAACGGAATGTAATGTGGAGGAACGAAATGGAATATGGAATGGAATATGGAATGCAATGGTATAAGAATGGAATGGAATGGAATGGAATGCGGTGCAATATGTTATGGAATGGAATGTAATACGTAATGGAATACGGAAAGCAATGGAATCTGAAATGGAATGGAATGGAGTGCAACACAATATGGAATGGAATGGAATGGAATGGAATAAGGAACGGAATGGAATTTGGAATGCAATGGAATATGGAATGGAATGGATTGCAATGGAATATGGAATGGAATGAAATGGAATATGGAATGGAATGGAATAGGGAATGGAATGGAATGGAGTGGATAGTAATACGGAATGGAATGGCATGGAATAATGGAATGGAAGGGAGTGGAATATTGAATGGAATGGAATATGAAATTGAACGCAATGGAACGGAATGGAATGCAACGTAATATGAAATGGAATGAAATGGAACGGAATGAAATGGAATGGAAAGGAAAAGAATATGGGATGGAAAGGAACATGGAATGGAATGAAATATGGAATGGAATGGAATGAAATGGAATATGGAATGGAATGGTTTGGAAATGAATGAAATGGAATACAATGGAAAACGGAATGGAATGGAATGGAATGGAATGGAATATGGAATGGAATGGATAGAAATATCGAATGGAATGGAATGGAAAAGAATATGGAATGGGAAAGAATGGAGTTGAATGGAAACGAATATGGAATGGACTGTAATTGAAAGGAATAGAATGGAATATGGAATGGAATGGATTATAGAATGGAATGGAATATGGAATGGAATAAAACTGAATATTGAATGGAATGGGATGTGGAATGCAATGGAATACGGAACAGAATACAATGGAATGGAATATGGAATGGAATGAAAAGGAATTGAATGGAATGTAATATTGAATGGAATAGAATATGCACTGGAACATAGAATGGAATGAAATATTGAATTCAATGAAAGGGAACGGAACGAAAGGTAATTGATTGGAAAGAAATATGAAACGGAATGGAAGTGAACAGAAAGAAATGGAATACAATGGAATATGGAATGTGAAGGAATATGGAATGGAATGAAACGGAATGAAAAGGAATGGAATATGGAATGGAATATATTGTGGAATGGAATGGATTTTGAAATGGAATATTATATAGAATGGAAAGGAATATGAAATGGAATGCAATATGGAATGGAATAGAATATGGAATGGAATGGAATTGAATATGGAATGGAATGGAAGGGAATGAAATGGAATGGAATATGGAATGGAATGAAATTGGAATATGGAAAGAATGGAATATGAAATGGAAAGGAATGGAATGAAATGGAATGGAATTGAGTGGAATGGAATGGAATATGGAATGGAATGGAATGTGGAATGCAATAGAACATGAAATGGAATGGGAGATGGAATGGGATATGGAATGGAATGAAATAGAACGAAATGGAAAAGAATATCAAATGGAAAGACTGGAACGGAGTGGAATGGAATATGGAATGGAATGGAATACGGGATGTAATGGAATACGGAATAGAATGGAATATGGAATGGAGTGGAATGCAATATGGAATCGAATACGGAATGGAATGTAATGAAATTGAATATGGAATGGAATCTACTGAAATATTGAATGGAATGGAATGGAATACGGAATGGAATGGAATGGAATGCAGAATGGAATACAGAATGGAATGGAATATGCAGTAAATGAAACTAAACGAAATGGAACGGAATGGAATGAAACGGAATATGAAATGGAATGCATGGGAACAGCAAGAAATGGAATGCAATGGAATACGGATTGGGATGGAATATTGAATGGAATGAAATGGAGTAGAATTCAATGGAATATGGAGTGGAATGGAATATGGTATTGAATGGAATGGAATATGGAACGGAAAGGAATATGGAAAGGAAGGGAATATGGAATGGAATGGAAAATGGAAAGGAAAGGAATATTTAGTGGAATATAGAATGGAATGGAATATGGAATGGAGTGGAAAAAAAACAGAATACAATGTAACAAAACGGAATGGAATATGAAATGAAAGGGAAGGGAGTGGAATGGAATGGAATGCAATCGAATAAGGAATGGAATGGTATATGGAATTGAATGGAAAGGAATGGAAAGGAATGGAAAATGTATTGCAATGGAATATAGAAAGGAATGGAATGGAAAGGAATTGAATGCAATATGGAATGGAATGAGATATGGAATTGAATGGAATATGGAATGGAATGGAACGTAATGTTCAAAGAAAAGGATTGGAATGGAATATGGAGTGGAATTGAATATGGAATGGAATGGAAAGGAAAGGAATTGAATGGAATCTGGAATGGAATGAAATATGGAATGGAATGGAATATGGAATGGAAGGGAACGGATTATTGAATGGAATGGAATATGGAATGCAATGGAATATGGAATGGGATAGAATGGAATGGAATATGGAATGGAATGAAAAGCAATCGAATGGAATGGAATGGAATATGGAATGGAAAGGAACATGGAATGGAATATAGAATAAAATGGAATATGTTATTGAATGAAGGGGAACTGAACGGAATGTAATGGATTGCAACGGAATAGGAAATGTAATGTAAGGGAACGGAATGGAATGGAACACAATGGAATACGCAATGGAATAGAATGGAATGGAATATGGAATGTAATGTAGCGGAATGGAAAGGAATGGAAGGGAATTGAATGGAATTGAATATGGAATGGAATCGAATATGGAATGGAATGGAATGGAATGGAATGGAATGGAATGGAATGGAATGGAATATGGAATGGAATGGAATGCAATATGGAATGGAATGGAATACAATGGAATATGGAGTGGAATGGAAAGGAATGGAAGGGAATGGAATTGAATATGGAAGGCAATGAAATATGGAATGGAATTGAATATGGAATGGAATGGAACGGAATGGAATGGAATGGAATAGATTGGATTGAAATAGGGAATGGAATGGAATATGGAACGAAACAGAATATGAAATGGAATGGAATGGAACAAAATGGAATGGAATTGAATGGAAAGGAATGGAATATGAAATGGAATGAAATATGAAATGCAATAGAATATGAAATGGAATGGAATATGGAATGGAATGAAAAGGAATGGAATGTAACAGTATATGATATGGAATGGAATGGAATGGAAAGGAATGCAATATGGAATGGAATACATTATGGAATGGAATGGAATGTATTACGAAATGGAATGTAATATGGAATGGAATGGAATATGAAATGGAACGTAATATGTAATGGAATGTAATATGCAATGGAATGGAATGGAATGGAATGCAATGAAGTGGAATGGAAAATGGAAAGTAATGGAATGGAATTTGGAATCGAATAGAATATGGAATGTAATGGAATGGATTGGAATGCAATACGAAATGCAACGGAATGGAATATGGAACGGAACGGAATATAAAATGGAATATAAGGGAACGGAATGGAATGGAATGCAAT
>NW_022320916.1:0-10149 GCF_002776525.5 Piliocolobus tephrosceles
ATGGAATGTGGAACGGAATGGAAAGGAATGGAATATGGAATGGAATGAAACAGAATAAGAATGAAATGCAATGGAATATGGAATAGAATGCAATAGGGAACGCAACGGAATGAAAAGGAATGGAACAGAATGGAATGGAATGGAATATGGAATGGAATGGAATATGAAAGGGAATGGAATGGAATGGAATAGGGAATGGAATGGAATAGGAAATGCAATGTAATATGGAATGGAATGGAATGCAATGGAATATGGAATGGATTGGAATGTGGAATGGAATGGAATATGGGAATGGAATGGAATGGAATATACAAAGGAATGGAATGGTTGGGAATGGAATATGGAATTTAATTCAATAAGAAATGGAATGGAATGGAATGAAATGGAATATAGAATGTAATGTAATGAAATATGGAATGCAATGGTATATGGAATAGGCTGTAATGCAATGGTACAGTACGCAATATGGACCATAAAGGAATGGACGAGAATGGTATATGGAATGGAATGGAATGGAATAGAATGCAAAGGAATAGAATTTGGAATGGAATAAAATTGAATGGAATATGCAATGGAATGCAATATGGACTGGAATAGAATGGAATGGAATGGAATGGAATAGAGTGCAATATGAAAAGGAATCTAACTGAATGCAATGGAATGGAAAATGGAATGTAATTGAATGGAATGGAATATGGAATGGAATGGAATGGAATGGAATATGGAATGGAATGGAATGGAATGGAAAATAATTGAATATGCAATGGAACGGAATGGAATATGGAAGGGAATGGAATATGGAAAGGAATAAAATGGAATGGAATATGAAATGTAATGGAATACGGAATGGAATGGAATATGGAATGGAATGGACAATGGAATGGAATGGAATGGAATATGGAATGGAATGAAATATGAAAAGCAATGGAATATGGAATGGAAAGGAATGGAATATGGAAAGGATTGAAATGGAAAGGAATGGAATATGGAAAGAAATGGAATAAGGAATGAAATGGAATGGAGAGGAATTGAATGGATTATGAAAGGGAATGGAAAGGAATATGGAACGTAATGGAATAGGGAATGGAATAGAATGGAATATTGAATGTAATCGAATGAAATATAGAATGGAAAGGAATGAAACGGAACGGAAAGGAATGTAAAGTAATGAAGTACAAAATGGCATGGAATGGAATGGAATATAGAATGAAATGTAATGGAATATGGAATGGAATGGAATTTACAATGGAAAAGATATAAAACGGAATGGAATGGAACAGAATTGAATGGAATGGTATGGAATGGAATATGGAATGGAATGGAAATTGGAATGGAATAAAATATGGAAGGGGAAAGATTGGAATTGAATTGATTGGAATATGGAATGGAATGGAATATAGAATGGAATGGAACATAGAATGGAAAGAAAATTGGAATGGAATGGAATATGGAATATGGAATCGAATGTGGAATGGAATATGGAATGGAATGAAATGGAATGGAATAAAATGGAAAGGAATGGAATATTGAATGTAAGGGAATATGGAACGGAAAGGAATGCAATGCAATGGAATAGAATGGAATTTGGAATGGAATAGATTGGAATGGAATGGAAAGGAAAGGAATATGGAATGAGATGGAATATGGAATGCAATGGAATGTGGAATGGAATGGAAAATGGAATGCAATGGAATGGAATATAGAATGGAATGCAATGGAATGGAATGTGATGGAATATGTAATGCAATGGAATGGAATATTTAATGGAATGGAATGGAATCGAATGGTATGTTTAATGGAATGAAATGGAATGGGGTGGAATGGATTATGGAATGCAATGGAATATGGAATGGAATAGAATGGAATGCAATGGAATGGAATGGAATATGGAATGGAACGGAATGGAATGGAATATGGAATGTAATGGAATACGGAATGGGATGGAGTATGGAATGGAATGGAAAATGGAATGGAATGGAATGGAATATGGAATGGAATGTAATATGAAATGGAATGGAACATGGAATGGCATAGAATGGAATATGGAATGGAATGGAATGAAAAGGACTGGAATATGGAATGCAATGGAATAAGGAAGGAAATGGAATGGAGTGGAATCGAATGTATTTTTAAATGGAATGGAATGGAACATGGAATGGAGTGGCCTTGGGAATGGAATAGAATGTAATATTGAATGCAATGGAATGAAATATGTAATGGAATGGAATGGAAAGGAAAGTAATGAAGTATAAAATGAAATGGAATTGAATTAAATGGAATGGAATATGGATTGCAATGGAATGGAATATGAAATAGAATGGAATATGGAATGGAATGGAATGAAATGGAATGTAATGGCATATGAAATTGAATAAAATGGAATGGAATGGAATATGGAATGGAATGCAATGGAATGGAATACCGAATAGAATAGAATGGAATGCAATGGAATATGGAACGGAAGGGAATGATATGGTATGGAATGGAATATGGAATGGAATGGAAATTTGAATGGAATTGAATATGGAAGGGAATGGAATGCAACTGAATGGATTGTAATATGGAATGCAATGTAATATGGAACGGAGGGAATATGGAATGGAACGGAATATGAAATGGAATGCAATGGAATGGAATATGAAATGGAATGGAATGAAATATGCAATGGAATTGAATGGAATAGAATGGAATATGAAATGTAATGAAATGGAATGTAATGGAATGGAAAATGTAATGGAATGGTATATGGAATGGGATACAATATGGAACAGAGCGGAAAGAAATGAAATATGAAATGGAATGGAATGGAACAGAAAGGAATGGAAAGCAATATGATATGACATTCAATATGGAATGCATTGGATTATGGAATGAAACGGAATATGAAATGGAATGGAATGGAATATAGAATGGAATGGAATGCAATTTAATGAGATGGAATATGTAATAGAATGGAATGGAATGGAATATATAATGGAATGGAATGGAAGGGAATGGAATGTTAATGGAATGGAATACGGAATGAAAGGAATGGAATGGAATGGAATGTGTAATGGAATGGAATGGAACAGATTGGAAAGGAATGGAATTGAATGGAAAGGAAAGGAACATGAAATGGAATGGAATGGTATATGGAATGGAATGCAATGGAATATGGAATGGGATGGAATATGGAATGGAATGGAAAACGGAACGAAATAGAATATGGAATGGAATGGAATACGAAATGAAATAAAATATGGAATGGAATGGAATGGAAAGAAAATGGAATGCAATGGAATATGGAAAGAAATGGAAAATGGAATGGAAAGGAATGGAACGTGAAAAGGAATGGAATGGAATAGTAAGGAATTTCATGGAATATGGAATGGAATGGAATCGAATAGAATGTGAAAAGGAATGATATGGAATAGGGAATGAAATGGATTTGAATGGAATGAATTATTGAAAGGAATGAAATATGAAACGGAATGAAATGAAACGGAAAGGTATGGAATGGAATATGGAATGGAATGGAATATGGAATGGATTGGAAAGGAATGGAATGGAATATGAAAAGGAATGGAATACGGAATGGAATGGAATATGAAATGAAATGGAATATGGAATGGAAAGGAACCTAAAGGCATACAAAAGGCATATGGAATGGAATTGAACATGGAATGGAATGGAACATGAAATGGAATGGAATACGGAATGCAATGGAATGAAATTGAATATGGAATGGAATGGAATAAGGAATTGAATGGAATGGTATATGGAATGAAATGGAAGAAGGATTGCAATGGAATGGAATGCAATATGGAATGAAATTGAATGGAATGGAAAGTGCAATGGAATGGAATGGAATGGAATATCGTATGGAATGGAATTTAATATGGAATGGAATGGAATACGGAAAAGAATGGAATGGAATGGAATCTGGAACATAATGGAATACGGAATGGAATGGAATGTGGAATGGAAGGGAAAGTGGAATGGAATGGAATGGAATATGGAATGGAAAGTAATATGAAAGGGAATGGAACATGGAATGGAATAGAATGGAATGGAATACGGAATGGAATAGAATGCAACGGAATAGAATGTGGAACGGAATGGAACAGCATGAAATGGAACGGAATATGGAATGAAATGGAATATTCTATGGAATGAAATATGGAATGGAATAGAATGCAATGAAATATGGAATGGAATTAAAGAGAATATGGAATTAAATGGAATGGAATGGAATACTGAATGGAATCTACTGAAATGGTGAATGGAATGGAATGGAATACGGAATGGAATGGTATATGGAATGAAATGGAATATGGAATGGAAAGGAATGGAATTGAATGCAATTGAAAGGAATATGGAATGGAATGAAAAAGTGTAGAATGGAATGAAATATGGAATGTAAAGGAATACAGAATGGAATATAGAATGGAATGGAAGATGCAATAGAATGAAACTAAATGGAATGGAACGGAAAGGAATGGAACGGAATATGAAATGGAATGCACGGGAAAGGCATGGAATGGAATACAATGGAATACGGATGGAATAAGGAATGGAATGCAATGCAATGGAATGGAATGGAGTATCGAGTGGAATGAAATATGGAATGGAATGGAATGGAATATGGAATGGAAAGGAATATTAAATGGATTGGAATATGGAACGGAATAGAATGGAATATGGAATGGAATGGAATATAGAATGGAATGAAATATGGAATAGAATGGAACTGAATGCAAAGGAACCTAATGGAATAGAATGGAATGTGAAATGGAATGGAAGGGAAAGGAATGGAATGGAATGAAAAGGAATATGGAAAGGAATGGTATATGGAATGGAATGGAATGGAATTGAATATGTACTGGATTGGAAAATGGAAAGGAAAGGAATCGAAAAGAATTGAATGAAATATGGAATGGAATGAAATATGGAATGGAATGCAATGTGGAATGGAATGGAATGGAATAGAATACTGAATGGAATGGGATATGGAATGCAATGAAATACGGAACAGAATACAATGGAATGGAATATGCAATGGAATGAAAAGGAATGGAATGGAATGTAATATTGAATGGAACGGAATATGCATTGAAATATCGAATGGAATGAAACACTGAATTCAATGAAAGTGAATGGAACGAAACGTAATACATTGGAAAGTCACATGAAACGGAAAGGAAGTGAACGGAATGAAATGGAATACAATGGAATATGGAATGGGGTGGAATATGGAATGGAATGAAACGGAATGAAAAGGAATGGAATATGGAATAGAATATATTATGGAATGGAAACAAATGGTATGGATTTTGAAATGGAATGTAATATGGAATGGAATGGAACACGAAATGGAATGTAATACGGAATGGAATGGAATGAAATGGAATGGAATATGGAATGGAATGGAATGGAATTTGGAATCGAATACAAAATGGAATGGAATGGAATATGGAATGGAATGGAATGGAATATGGAATGGAATGCAATGGAATATGGAAAGGAACGGAATATGAAATGGAATTGAATGGAATGGAATGGAATATGGAATGGAATGGAATATGGAATGCAATAGAATATGGAATGGAATGGAATATGGAATGGAATGGAACAGAACGAAATGGAAAACAATATCGAATGGAAAGGAATGGAATGGAGTGGAATGGAATATAGAATGTAATGAAATATGGGATGTAATGGAATATGGAATGGAATGGAATATGGAATGGAGTGGAAAGGAATATGGAATGGAATACGGAAAGGAATGGAATAGAATTGAAGACGAAATGGAATCTACTGTAATATTGAATGGAATGGAATGGAATATGGAATGGAATGGAATATGGAATGGAATGGAATATGGAATGGAATGGAATGGAATGGAATACAGACTGGAATATAGAATGGAATGGAATATGCAATGGAATGAAACTGAACGACATGGAATGGAATGGAATGAAACAGAATATGAAATGGTTTGCAGGGAACAGCATGGAATGGAAAGCAATGGAATACGTAATGGGATGGAATATTGAATGGAATGGAATGGAGTGGAATGAAATGGAATATCGAATTGAATGGAAAGGAATGGAATGGAATATAGAATAGAGTAGAACGGAATGGAATGGAATGGAATGGAATGGAAAGCCATCGAATGGAATCAAATGCAGTAAGAAATGGAATGGAATGGAATATGAAATAGAATTGAATGGAATGGAATGGAATGTTGAATGGAATGGAATTTGGATTTGAATGCAATGGAACGGAACAGAAGAAAGTGGAATGAGTCAGAATACCGAATGAAACGGAATGTAGTGGAATGGAATGCAATACGGAATGGAATGAAATATGGAATGTAATGAAATATGAAATGGAAAGGAATATGGAATGGAACGGAATGGTACGGAACGGAATGAAATGGAATGGAATATACAATTGAATCGAATATGGAATGGAATGCAATTCAATGCAATATGGAATGGAATGAAATATGAATGGAATGGAATGGAATGGAATGGAATGGAAAATGGAATGGAATGGAATATGGAATAGAATGGAATGGAACTGAATGGAAAGGAATGGAAAGGATCGGAATATGGAATGGAATAGAATGGAATGAAATGTAATGGAATATGGAACGGAATGTAATGTGGAGGAACGAAATGGAATATGGAATGGAATATGGAATGCAATGGTATAAGAATGGAATGGAATGGAATGGAATGCGGTGCAATATGTTATGGAATGGAATGTAATACGTAATGGAATACGGAAAGCAATGGAATATGAAATGGAATGGAATGGAGTGCAACACAATATGGAATGGAATGGAATGGAATGGAATAAGGAACGGAATGGAATTTGGAATGCAATGGAATATGGAATGGAATGGATTGCAATGGAATATGGAATGGAATGAAATGGAATATGGAATGGAATGGAATAGGGAATGGAATGGAATGGAGTGGATAGTAATACGGAATGGAATGGCATGGAATAATGGAATGGAAGGGAGTGGAATATTGAATGGAATGGAATATGAAATTGAACGCAATGGAACGGAACGGAATGCAACGTAATATGAAATGGAATGAAATGGAACGGAATGAAATGGAATGGAAAGGAAAAGAATATGGGATGGAAAGGAACATGGAATGGAATGAAATATGGAATGGAATGGAATGAAATGGAATATGGAATGGAATGGTTTGGAAATGAATGAAATGGAATACAATGGAAAACGGAATGGAATGGAATGGAATGGAATGGAATATGGAATGGAATGGATAGAAATATCGAATGGAATGGAATGGAAAAGAATATGGAATGGGAAAGAATGGAGTTGAATGGAAACGAATATGGAATGGACTGTAATTGAAAGGAATAGAATGGAATATGGAATGGAATGGATTATAGAATGGAATGGAATATGGAATGGAATAAAACTGAATATTGAATGGAATGGGATGTGGAATGCAATGGAATACGGAACAGAATACAATGGAATGGAATATGGAATGGAATGAAAAGGAATTGAATGGAATGTAATATTGAATGGAATAGAATATGCACTGGAACATAGAATGGAATGAAATATTGAATTCAATGAAAGGGAACGGAACGAAAGGTAATTGATTGGAAAGAAATATGAAACGGAATGGAAGTGAACAGAAAGAAATGGAATACAATGGAATATGGAATGTGAAGGAATATGGAATGGAATGAAACGGAATGAAAAGGAATGGAATATGGAATGGAATATATTGTGGAATGGAATGGATTTTGAAATGGAATATTATATAGAATGGAAAGGAATATGAAATGGAATGCAATATGGAATGGAATAGAATATGGAATGGAATGGAATTGAATATGGAATGGAATGGAAGGGAATGAAATGGAATGGAATATGGAATGGAATGAAATTGGAATATGGAAAGAATGGAATATGAAATGGAAAGGAATGGAATGAAATGGAATGGAATTGAGTGGAATGGAATGGAATATGGAATGGAATGGAATGTGGAATGCAATAGAACATGAAATGGAATGGGAGATGGAATGGGATATGGAATGGAATGAAATAGAACGAAATGGAAAAGAATATCAAATGGAAAGACTGGAACGGAGTGGAATGGAATATGGAATGGAATGGAATACGGGATGTAATGGAATACGGAATAGAATGGAATATGGAATGGAGTGGAATGCAATATGGAATCGAATACGGAATGGAATGTAATGAAATTGAATATGGAATGGAATCTACTGAAATATTGAATGGAATGGAATGGAATACGGAATGGAATGGAATGGAATGCAGAATGGAATACAGAATGGAATGGAATATGCAGTAAATGAAACTAAACGAAATGGAACGGAATGGAATGAAACGGAATATGAAATGGAATGCATGGGAACAGCAAGAAATGGAATGCAATGGAATACGGATTGGGATGGAATATTGAATGGAATGAAATGGAGTAGAATTCAATGGAATATGGAGTGGAATGGAATATGGTATTGAATGGAATGGAATATGGAACGGAAAGGAATATGGAAAGGAAGGGAATATGGAATGGAATGGAAAATGGAAAGGAAAGGAATATTTAGTGGAATATAGAATGGAATGGAATATGGAATGGAGTGGAAAAAAAACAGAATACAATGTAACAAAACGGAATGGAATATGAAATGAAAGGGAAGGGAGTGGAATGGAATGGAATGCAATCGAATAAGGAATGGAATGGTATATGGAATTGAATGGAAAGGAATGGAAAGGAATGGAAAATGTATTGCAATGGAATATAGAAAGGAATGGAATGGAAAGGAATTGAATGCAATATGGAATGGAATGAGATATGGAATTGAATGGAATATGGAATGGAATGGAACGTAATGTTCAAAGAAAAGGATTGGAATGGAATATGGAGTGGAATTGAATATGGAATGGAATGGAAAGGAAAGGAATTGAATGGAATCTGGAATGGAATGAAATATGGAATGGAATGGAATATGGAATGGAAGGGAACGGATTATTGAATGGAATGGAATATGGAATGCAATGGAATATGGAATGGGATAGAATGGAATGGAATATGGAATGGAATGAAAAGCAATCGAATGGAATGGAATGGAATATGGAATGGAAAGGAACATGGAATGGAATATAGAATAAAATGGAATATGTTATTGAATGAAGGGGAACTGAACGGAATGTAATGGATTGCAACGGAATAGGAAATGTAATGTAAGGGAACGGAATGGAATGGAACACAATGGAATACGCAATGGAATAGAATGGAATGGAATATGGAATGTAATGTAGCGGAATGGAAAGGAATGGAAGGGAATTGAATGGAATTGAATATGGAATGGAATCGAATATGGAATGGAATGGAATGGAATGGAATGGAATGGAATGGAATGGAATGGAATATGGAATGGAATGGAATGCAATATGGAATGGAATGGAATACAATGGAATATGGAGTGGAATGGAAAGGAATGGAAGGGAATGGAATTGAATATGGAAGGCAATGAAATATGGAATGGAATTGAATATGGAATGGAATGGAACGGAATGGAATGGAATGGAATAGATTGGATTGAAATAGGGAATGGAATGGAATATGGAACGAAACAGAATATGAAATGGAATGGAATGGAACAAAATGGAATGGAATTGAATGGAAAGGAATGGAATATGAAATGGAATGAAATATGAAATGCAATAGAATATGAAATGGAATGGAATATGGAATGGAATGAAAAGGAATGGAATGTAACAGTATATGATATGGAATGGAATGGAATGGAAAGGAATGCAATATGGAATGGAATACATTATGGAATGGAATGGAATGTATTACGAAATGGAATGTAATAT
This sequence comes from Piliocolobus tephrosceles, assembly GCF_002776525.5. NCBI lineage: Eukaryota > Metazoa > Chordata > Mammalia > Primates > Cercopithecidae > Piliocolobus > Piliocolobus tephrosceles. The sequence continues at coordinate 9,890 of NW_022320916.1, forward strand.
GGAATGGAATGGAATATGAAATGGAACGTAATATGTAATGGAATGTAATATGCAATGGAATGGAATGGAATGGAATGCAATGAAGTGGAATGGAAAATGGAAAGTAATGGAATGGAATTTGGAATCGAATAGAATATGGAATGTAATGGAATGGAATATGAAATGGATTGGAATGCAATACGAAATGCAACGGAATGGAATATGGAACGGAATGGAATATAAAATGGAATATAAGGGAACGGAATGGAATGGAATGCAAT
>NW_022320917.1:0-9084 GCF_002776525.5 Piliocolobus tephrosceles
ACTGCACCTCACACAGAGATAAAGGAATTCCCAGAAACAGGTGAATGGATATCCTACGATGACAACAGGCACCAAGTAGGTCAGAAGGAATTGGGAAGAGATTTCTTTCAAAAGATGAAGCGATGAAGTTCTGACAATTCTGAACACACTGAAAGGATATTTAATTCTGGCAAAGAGCACGGAGTTTATAAGTGAGAACAGGAAAGTCAGCACATTTTAAAATAATGCAATAATTACCTCTAAGGGAAACAAAAGCTGTGCGAGAAAAGAAAGTTAAACACTGTCTGCAACACGGTTCAATTGTGTATAACTGTCACAAATTTAATACCATTCATGCTGCCTATTATCTAATTGGCATTATGGTATATTAATATTAGGAGAATGAGAAGGGAACCCATTTTGGTAGGGTAGGTGGGTAGGGCATGAAAAAAAAGTTAAAGTCTCATTTTCCATAGTAGGAATTCAACAGATAATATCTAAAACTGAATAATCAAGACAAAAAAACATAAGCATGTTATTTAGAGACACGAAAGAGAAGCTATAAAAAGTAGCTAAATGAGGTATAAGTGGTCACCTCTGAGAAAATGAGGAATGAAGGCCGAAATCTCCTACTTTTAGTAAAAACTTACAGATAGAACTGTTTGGTTCTCTAAAACGTGTACACGGTAAAACTGAAATCAAAGCCCCAACCCAAAAACAAACAAACAAAAAGGAAACAAACAGGATTAACCTATGGTAAATTCATATACTTTCCAACATATACTGAAGGAAAGGCTGGAGTGAAGGACTGACTTTCTATCAGTTTCCATACAGTACTTACTGCAGACTGAAAAGCAGTCTGAGCATCTCTGCGACACAGCAAGTGGACACGACTGGAAGTGTGAGGAGCCTGGAGGCAGCAAGGCTGAGAATAAACTCAAGCAACAGACAACTAGCTGCCAGATGATGCAAATACACAAAAAAGAGAAAAATCAAGAAGATACAGAGCAAGAAATAATGTCTTCTCATCAACTAAAATTCCTTTAAATGTCATGCTCTTTCTAGATTAATCCCTTCTGTACACTTAAATGATGGAGGCTATTCTAGGTCAAGACTTTTTTGCTTTCTTTCCAAAAGGTACTTAATATAAAAATAGGTTTTTTAATTACAGTGAACATTCATCAACACAACGGTATCTTAAATATATAAGCCTTCCTTTCAACATTTATCCTTGAATTTCACCATTCACTACATGTGAGCATAAAATACATCTAAAACAAGATGCAAGAGTTCCTCATTTGCATTACTACTTTTAGAAATCAGATAAAATATAAGGAGCAAAATTAATTCAACATCTCAATTGATTAATATATCAATTACAGACAAAATCTACTACATATAGAGAGATTTTTATTGATCTTGTTATCTATTATGTATTTGCAAATAAAACATACTGAGCACAGTAGGCCCCCTTATCCTTGGGGGATCCATTCCAACACCCCCAGTGGATACCTAAAACCATGAACAGTACCCAACTCCATATAGTCTAAGTTTTATTCCTATACATATGTAACTATAATAAAGTTGAATTTATAAATTAGGCAGGTAGGAGATTAGTAATAACAAACAATAACACAGAATAGTATAATAAAAATTATGTGATTGTGGCCTCTCTCTCTCAAAATATCTTACTACTATGCACTCATCCTTCTTCATCTTGTGATTTGTCAGTCTGATAACCAAGATGGCTATACTAAGTGATGAATGGGCACGTATCATATGCAGCGTGGGTAAGCTAGACATAGGATGATTCACGTCCCGCAGGGGAGACAGAGCAATATTTCATCATACTACTCAGAATGGCATGCAATTGAAAACTTAAGAATTGTGTATTTCTGGAATTTTCCATTTAATATTTTTGGACTACAATCAACCATGGCTAACTGAAGTCACAAAAGGCAAAACTACAGATAAGAGGAGACTGCTGTATCTTCATAAACTAGGGAAGGTAAAATCTCCACTAAGTCAAATGTGTTCAGTATTTTATGGACAAAAGACAGCTAAATATTTCTTAGAAAATGTTCAAAGTCTGAAACCACCTCAACATAGACTTACAAAAAAACACTTATACATGACTGAAGACGTAAGTATGAGTACTTTCAACATGTATCCCCTATGGGACAGTGCTATAAAGCACCATTTAAAAGATAACTCTGCCCAGACATTTTAATTGAAGTTCCAATATAATAATTTGTTAGGAGGATGGAGATTTTAGAGGCAGCTGAAACTTAGTATTAATGTAATAAAATCCTATCATTTTGCACTTGAAGAACTGAATCACAAGAAATGATTTGCCTAACGTCCCATATCAAATGTTTCTTGAGTATGGCTTTACAGAAAACTTAAATAAGGAGCTTTGAAAGACATCAATTTTAGAATATAATTTCTTCAGATAATTTAAAGACTGTAGTTTACTTTGCTTCATATAGCACTTGGCCTAACCCACAGCCTCCATGGACATATAGTAAGCTATATTTATTACTTATCAAAACGTTTTGCTGTTGAATGTATTCTAATAATACTTTAATTCACATACCCTATTTCTATAGGGCAAAGAAAACAGTGTTTGTAATTTAACAGGCCCATTAACTGTCCCGACTTACATTAATTACACATTTTGTCATAAGTGTGCCAGAAGTATACTTTCTCTCTTCACTTTCTTTGTCTTAAACTTGCCTGTGCCTTTCTAACAGATGTCATGTATCCAAATTCTACTGCTTACATGAACACAAGAAGTATGATTTATTAGGAAACACGGTTTAAATAATTGGTTAATATACCCATACCCTCACAAAATATATTTTTTGTAATTTAGAAGAAATAAAGAGGAAAATTAGCTAGTCAATAGGAAAATCGTTGAGCTATTCTGTGACTGTAGGCTATCTCATTTTCTTTGTCCAAAAAGGTAACATAAAAAATTATAAACAAAAGCTTTTATAATGAATAATATTACAAAGTATTAGGTAAAAATAAGGGCAATGTAAATTGCACAAATTCCTCTAGCACAGATTTTTTTTCCTGTGTATACTATTATAAACTGATTCATTACCCTACATGGATCCATATGTATCATGAGTCTCATCACGGATCCTTCAAACACAGCACCACAAACAAGATTAAAGAGTTGGGAAATAAAATAGCCCTGGCTTTGCCTGGCTGGGAGTCTTTAAATTTCCCCAGGTCCAGGAGGATTGGTTGTAGGACACCCACAGTCATCCATGCAGAGCCAGGCTCCCAGAGCTATTGCCATTTTGGCCTCAGCAAGGAGGGCGGGGCCCAGCACACTGCCCTCACTGCACTCTCCTCTGAGTGAAGTCACTGAAATTCTCTGACGAGCAAAGTGTGTCAGCAAGAGCAAAAGCCTTTCCCCAAGCAGTACAGTGCTCCAACCAAAGCCAAAGTTAGGAAATTTATAATTAAATTAGATAGGGGTTGTGGTTGGGAGACTTTTAAAAAGGTTTGAATTTTCCTCCTTACAACATTCTTTAAAGTGCAAAACTGGAGACTCAGTTAATCATTGGGAAATAAAGTCTGTTGTTCCGACGGGGAATGAGAAAACTGGGACAATTTCCAGTTTTTGTTTTCAACTAAGAAAATGTGAGTGAACTGCAGTGAGGTACAGGAAAGCTATGGCCTCCCAAGAATAAGAGGCTTTTAGAGAAATGCTCTGAGGAACCATTCTCCCCTAAAGCTCTATCCCGGCTGCTGAAGGTGCTGCTGGAGATGGATGAGCAAATGGGGGATGCCTTAACAGGCTTCTTATCTATGCTGGAAAGGCAACCAGATTCTGTAGCACAAGAGAGACAAAGTCCCCCGAGGAACCCTGTGACACTCTCCAGAGGCCAGCTCCTGGGTGAATCAGAAAGCATCCTCTCCTCTCTTACTGGCAATCCTTTCTGCATCTCAGCATAATCAAGCCTAGTGCCCAAAATGCACAAGCAGTCACACCAGCAATATCTGCATTCCATGACTCTCACAGGCAAAGAAGTGGGTGAAAACCTCCAAATTCTAAGCAACAAAGGGACTATACCAAATCAGCATAGGAACAATCTTCTCTTTGCCAAATGTGGCTGGCTGATTGGGAAGCTGAAGCAAATTCTTCAATAAACAATTCTACTACCTTTCCAGCTTTCAGTGAGAAGACAAAAATCATAAAACCATATGATTAAAAAGAGTAATTCTAAACACTGAAAAATCTGAAAATATTCCTATTTGTAAAAAACAATGTAAACTTTGTTTAAAACACACAGTTTTTTGTCTAAACACACAAACTTTGTCTAAAAACACAGTTTTTTAAAAATTACTAATCTACTCATACAATAATACTTTTGTGATTTTAGAATGTTTTCTGATGAGTCAAATTCTTGATTCACATTTTAGACCGTAAACATAATTTTATAAGATAAAACAGGCAACAGGGCCTGGAAAGGAGGCATTTTCTTCCAAATGTGCCAGACAAGTCCACTTACCTATGCATGTAACCACCCCCAAAAATCTGTAGTCCATGTACAGAAAACAAACGTCACTTAGAATATATTTTCAGAGATATAGACATATCTTTAAAATTACAATAAATTTTGAACGATAACTGCGTTCCTGAAATATATTCATTTTGGTCATGATATGAAACACTGTTTTGATCAACTGTTAGATTTAGATTAGTAATATTTCACTTCAAATTTTTACATGATATTCACTGAAGAAACTGGTCAACAAGCGGGTGGGGCTAAGGAGGAGATAGTTAATTTAACTTGATAAACTTTTGTATCATTTAAACAGTCATAATAAGCATCACTATTTCTTAATTTAAATGACTGAGAAAGTTTTTAACAAGAACATGACTGAAAGTCAATCATTTAAATGCTAAATAAAGTTTTTGAAAAACCAAGAAATGACATACCTGAAGAATTACATCACTAAGTCGTTCTAGAGATTTCTGATTTTCCTGAGTCTCATCAAGAAGTGAAGCCATTGTTGGACTATGGCATAAATTTGTTTTGCTCTTAGCCTGGAGATGCCCTTTTGCTTCTTCGGTCAAGAGAATAGAAAGGAATTGCAGGCTGGCAGTATACAGGGCAGGACACGTGGCAGACAAGCCTGCACATTTGCAGAACATATCTAAAAGGATAATTTCAGATGTGAATGTTTGAAAATTTCTTCAAAATTAAACAAAGAAGGAAATCAAATTGATTTTAAAGTAACTATACTCTGGATCATCTAGATTACCAACTTATGTGATTGTGTTGCAATTTTTAAAGGAGCTGATGCCAAACAGAACTTAAAAGCAAGACTTAGTATGCAGTGTTGGCACAATGTACAAACAACTATTTCACAGCAGTTCAGACAGCACACAAGTGGTCATGAACTGATGATTCACAAACTTAATACAGAGTGGAAAGAACAGGCCAAACTCAAAGGAATTTACACTGAAACAGTCATTATTAATTTTCTATTGTGAACACTGATGTTGTTTAATCAAAATAATATGTGTTGTTTTATATTTTACTAACTTGAAAAATTGGATTTATAATTTTGTTTGATTTTATATTTTAGAGTTATGCTTGTGTGAGAATTATAATCACAAAAATTTTTGCTTAGATTTTGGCACATACAAATTAAAGTTACATAAGAAAAACAAAGTAGCAGTGGGGTTTCATAAGAATTATGTTCATTTAAATGATGCCCAAATATTAGTCAAGTCTGAGAAAAGACTGTTACAGATAACACAAGTTACAGAGTGACCGCGAGATGTTTTAAATGTATATGGGCATCTGAGATGGAAATTGAATAAAAAAAAAAAAACAAAAACAAAAAATAAAACCATGGCAAAAAAATCAATAATTATTATTAATGTTTCATTAACATTACTATTATCAAAACCATTTATGCAGTAAGTTACTTTTGGTTAGCACTATTATTACATAAAACTGTACACATATTTGGAAGGAAGGTTTTGAATTTAATATGTATTTATCACTAGGAAACAGTGTCAGGTAAAGTTTAAGTCAGAGTTCAGCAAACTTCTTCTGTAAAGGGCCAACTAGTAAGTATTTTATACTCCGCAGGTAACTGGCTTTTTCATAACTATTCACCTCAACTGTTGTAGCATGAAAGCAGCCATATGAAATATGTAAATGAGTGTGGCTATGTTCCAATGAAACTTTATTTACCAAAACAAGCTGCAGGCCAGATTTATCTAATGTGGGTAGCATCATGCTTTCTATTGATAATATAGGTGATAAACTAATTTTCCCCCAATAAATACAAGAAGAAAATCCCAATGTCTTAATCAGTCAATCTCTTTCAATTATTATATTTTAAACAAAATAATGATATCCTACGTGGACACTGTACTCCATGGTAGACTCAGAACTCCTATATCCAGAAAACTAACAATTCTGTTCCTTGTTAAACATGCATTTTGCCATAATTCTTACTATCGCTTTGGTTAAAAATTGTATCATGCATTTAACTTTACTGAATTATCAAATGATAAATGTTAAAAAAAAATCAGTCAGTTGAATTAGCAGGTACTTTGGAAACTTAAAATAACTCAATTTTGAGTGCATTTAAGCAGGTTGTTTAAAAAGGTTACATAAATGTTAGTTATGAATATTTATGTTAAAAAACAGCTTTTGGTATGCTAAAATTTAGGAGGCTTCATGAAAAATTAAAGATTAGTTATTTTAAAATAACCATGTTTATTTTAGTGGGCAACTATCGTATGAAAAACATAAAAATAATTACACTATACTCTTGGCATTTCTGTACTCTAAGAAAATTCTGATGTCATGAGAAAGTTATCACAACTTTCCATGGTATCATGTATACAGGATTTTATATATGAAGATGTATCTGCATACAATGCACATATGTCAGAAACGATATTGGTTTCTACACCAACACAAGAAAATTTATCTCATTGTTTTATAATCATATCATACGTACCTTTATAAAACCACAGGCTTAAAACTGACAAATGGGATCTAAGCTAAAGAGCTTCTGCACAGCAAAACAAACTAGCATCAGAGTGAACAGGCAACCTACACAATGGGAGAAAATTTTTGCAATCTATCCATCTGACAAAGGCCTAACATCCAGAATCTACAAGGAACTTAAACAAATTCACAAGAAAAAAACAAACAACCCTATCAAAAAGTGGGCAAAGGATATGAACAGACACTTCTCAAAAGGCGACATTTATGTGGCCAACACACATATGAAAAAAAAAAATTCATCATCACTGGTCATTAGATAAATGCAAATCAAAACCACAATGAGATACCATCTCACACCAGTTAGAATGGTGATTATTCAAAAGTCAGGAAAACAACAGATGCTGGCGAGGATGTGGAGAAACAGGAACACTTTTACACTGTTGGTGGGAGTGTAAACTAGTTCAACCATCGTGGAAAACAGTGTGGCGACCCCTTAAGCATCTAGAACCAGAAATACCATTTGACCCAGCAATCCCATTACTGGGTATATACCCAGGGTTTCATACATCATCCTACTATAAAGACAAATGCACATGTATGTTTACTGTGGCACTGTTCACAATAGCAAAGACTTGGAACCAACTCAAATGCCCTTCAGTGACAGACTGGATAAAAAAAATGCAGCACATATACATCATGGAACACTACGCAGCCATAAAAAAAGAATGAGTTCATGTCCTTTCAGGTACATGGATGAAGCTGGAAGCCATCATTCTCAGCAAACTAACACAGGAACAGAAAACCAAACACTGCATGTTCTCATTCACAAGTGAGAGTTGAACAATGAGAACACATGGACACAGGGAAGGGAACATCAAACACTGTGTCAGGGGGTGAGAAGCAAGGGGAGGGAGAACATTAGGACAAATACCTAATGCATGCGGGGCTTAAAACCTAGATGATGGGTTGATAGGTGCAGCAAACCACTATGGCACATGTATTCCTGTGTAACAAACCTGCACATTCTGTACATGTATCCCAGAACTCAAAGTAAAATTTTAAAAAACCAAGAGTGGCTAATACAATGTTCTCAATAAAAGAGAACCTCAGGGATGATGTCTTTAAAAATCTTTAAAAATAAAAAAAATAATAATAAAACCGCCGGCTTTTCTAACTCATTTTTATGTTATCTTAAAATGTGTTTCAATTTTTCAAAAATGCATTTTTTAGGGGGCGCTCAAGAACACTGCAAATTTTTCAAAGCAAGCACCCTGATATCTCTTTTATATGCCATGCCATAATTACTTAATTTTAGTTAATTTACATATCTAAACAGGCAGAATAATTATCTCATTTTATTAGCAGAACGCCCCCAAGATTATGCAAGTATCTTCTTACCAATCACTGCTGTCCAGTGCTTGGCCAGGGCCACGGTAACAGACGGGAGTGTGACGGCACCAGCTCTCCTCAGGAGCGTGGCCAAAAGATTAAATAAATGTGTCCATGTGTGATAAAAAGCTGATATTAACTCTTTATCTACAAAATTAATCAAAACACTTCAAGTTATTAACACAAAGGAAAAGAACCTTTCAAGATATAAAACTTAACACAGACACTTCATTACACTTAAAATGAGGGGTGTGTACTTATCAAATGAAAACAAATCTAATTCAGCATTATCCAACAGTTATTTCAATTAACTTCTCTTTTCCATTGCTTCTTAAGATATCTCCCCTCCACCCTCCGGCATATAAAGCCACACTCACAAACTCTCCTCTTATTAAAGCATACTCAAGAACAATCAGAAGGTGTGACAAACTGAATATTAAGCCATGACTGCAGAACTACATATTGGCACATTATCAAAACATGTCATTGTTTGTGCTACTTTTGTCAAAGGAAGTTTTCCCCTATTTCCTTTATCCCCTCCAGCAGCTTTGTGCAGGGGTGAAAGGAAAGCACAGTGTGCCAAGGTCAAAGTAGAAAAGAAGGAATTTCTTTGAAGAACCAAGAAAAGTATCATCCCACAAAGAAAAGTATGACACAAAAGAAGATTCTGCAGCTCTTCGTATGGCTAAGGATGTAGCAATTAACCTTCTAGGATGAG
>NW_022320918.1:0-1727 GCF_002776525.5 Piliocolobus tephrosceles
AATGACAAAAATGAGATCACACACACACACACACACACACACACACAAAAGCCTGGAAACTAGAAAGCAGATGGATGAGTGGCAAGTGTATTAGGCTTGGGAACCCTGAATTCTGAGTGGTGAGTGGGGAAAGCTGAAAACTACCCCAATCTATCCACTGAATTGCCCAAGGCTGAAGAAATTTAGCACCAGGTATCCCTGGATGTGAGGACAAAGGAGAATTGCTTAAAGTCTCTAAATAGTAGTTACATGCCCAGATCCTGCCTGCCAGCCACCAATTTCTATGTAACTAATCCACTCTTCCTCCCAGCCCATGCAAAATCCTGGATGTTTAGTCTCTGGAGAGGATAAATTAGGATTCTGAACTGGCAGACACGGGAACATTTGTGGGCAAGAGTATTCTACTAAAACTTTTGAAGGATTAAGTGAAATTGTGCAAACTAAATTCTGAGACCTCAGCTGTCATCTCCTACTTGGCTACGTAACATTTGGCAGTTGAGTTTTCACCTCCAGGAAAGAGATCAGAAGACCCTTCTCGAGGGAATCTGATAAACCCCAGAAACAAGTCTACATAATAACTCCCATTGCTCCCCTTGCACAGCAATTGAAAAGTCACACTCTCATGCTCAGGGACATCAATCTGCTGTGAGTTTCCCAGTCTTAAATAGAGCACATAATCAAGATTACCAGACACCAAGAAAAGCTGCCAAACAGAAAAGAGAGACTAAAATAAATAGAGGAAAAGACAGCAGAGAGAGATTACACAGGAAAAAACAAACTTAATAGGAGCTCCAAATGTACAGAGCATACAAAGTACCGGGAATGTCTCTGAAGTAATTCAGAAAGCATGAGTTTATAGATGGAAAGAATGCCCAAGAGAGCCCAGCACAATGGCTAAAACAGATCGACACCTGGATGCTTCATCTAAACATTTTAGAATACAAGAGAAAAAGGAAAGATTCTAAAAACTTCCAGGAAGAGAAAAACCAGGAATTCTAAGGGCTTCAGAATTTTCCTTTTTTTTTTCTTTTTTTTTTTGAGATGGAGTCTCGCTCTGTCACCCAGGCTGGAGTGCAGTGGTGTGGTCTCGGCTCACTGCCAGCTCCACCTCCCAGGTTCACGTCATTCTCCTGCCTCAGTCTTCTGACTAGCTGGGACTACCGGCGCCTGCTTCCACGTCAGGCTATTTTTTTATTTTTTTTGTATTTTTAGTAGAGACGGGGTTTCACTGTGTTAGCCAGGATGGTCTCGATCTCCTGAACTCGTGATCTGCCCACCTCGGCCTCCCAAAGTGCTGGGATTACAGGCATGAGCCACCGCGCCCAGCCAGGGCTTCAGAATTTTCTATAGTAACATTTGGAATTAAAAAGAATAGACGATGGCTTCTAAATTCTGAAGCAAATGATTTCCAATCTAGAATTCTCACTAGCCTAACTATAAATTACATGTAAAGGAGATAAAGACTTCCAGACATTTAGATCTCAAAAGACCTCCTTGGTACCTTTTCTCTGAAAGCTAAGGGAGAAGAGACTCTAAGCAAAAATGAAGAGCATTAACCAGGAGAGAAGGCCACAGGAGATGGGAGACAGCATGCGGGATGCAGGAGACATAGCACAGAGGTAAAGGAATTCCCGGAAGCAGGTGAATGGATATCTCAGGATGACAGGAGACTGTACCTAGCACAGAGATAAAGGAATTCCCAGAAACAGGTGAATGAATATCCCAGA
>NW_022320919.1:0-9084 GCF_002776525.5 Piliocolobus tephrosceles
ACTGCACCTCACACAGAGATAAAGGAATTCCCAGAAACAGGTGAATGGATATCCTACGATGACAACAGGCACCAAGTAGGTCAGAAGGAATTGGGAAGAGATTTCTTTCAAAAGATGAAGCGATGAAGTTCTGACAATTCTGAACACACTGAAAGGATATTTAATTCTGGCAAAGAGCACGGAGTTTATAAGTGAGAACAGGAAAGTCAGCACATTTTAAAATAATGCAATAATTACCTCTAAGGGAAACAAAAGCTGTGCGAGAAAAGAAAGTTAAACACTGTCTGCAACACGGTTCAATTGTGTATAACTGTCACAAATTTAATACCATTCATGCTGCCTATTATCTAATTGGCATTATGGTATATTAATATTAGGAGAATGAGAAGGGAACCCATTTTGGTAGGGTAGGTGGGTAGGGCATGAAAAAAAAGTTAAAGTCTCATTTTCCATAGTAGGAATTCAACAGATAATATCTAAAACTGAATAATCAAGACAAAAAAACATAAGCATGTTATTTAGAGACACGAAAGAGAAGCTATAAAAAGTAGCTAAATGAGGTATAAGTGGTCACCTCTGAGAAAATGAGGAATGAAGGCCGAAATCTCCTACTTTTAGTAAAAACTTACAGATAGAACTGTTTGGTTCTCTAAAACGTGTACACGGTAAAACTGAAATCAAAGCCCCAACCCAAAAACAAACAAACAAAAAGGAAACAAACAGGATTAACCTATGGTAAATTCATATACTTTCCAACATATACTGAAGGAAAGGCTGGAGTGAAGGACTGACTTTCTATCAGTTTCCATACAGTACTTACTGCAGACTGAAAAGCAGTCTGAGCATCTCTGCGACACAGCAAGTGGACACGACTGGAAGTGTGAGGAGCCTGGAGGCAGCAAGGCTGAGAATAAACTCAAGCAACAGACAACTAGCTGCCAGATGATGCAAATACACAAAAAAGAGAAAAATCAAGAAGATACAGAGCAAGAAATAATGTCTTCTCATCAACTAAAATTCCTTTAAATGTCATGCTCTTTCTAGATTAATCCCTTCTGTACACTTAAATGATGGAGGCTATTCTAGGTCAAGACTTTTTTGCTTTCTTTCCAAAAGGTACTTAATATAAAAATAGGTTTTTTAATTACAGTGAACATTCATCAACACAACGGTATCTTAAATATATAAGCCTTCCTTTCAACATTTATCCTTGAATTTCACCATTCACTACATGTGAGCATAAAATACATCTAAAACAAGATGCAAGAGTTCCTCATTTGCATTACTACTTTTAGAAATCAGATAAAATATAAGGAGCAAAATTAATTCAACATCTCAATTGATTAATATATCAATTACAGACAAAATCTACTACATATAGAGAGATTTTTATTGATCTTGTTATCTATTATGTATTTGCAAATAAAACATACTGAGCACAGTAGGCCCCCTTATCCTTGGGGGATCCATTCCAACACCCCCAGTGGATACCTAAAACCATGAACAGTACCCAACTCCATATAGTCTAAGTTTTATTCCTATACATATGTAACTATAATAAAGTTGAATTTATAAATTAGGCAGGTAGGAGATTAGTAATAACAAACAATAACACAGAATAGTATAATAAAAATTATGTGATTGTGGCCTCTCTCTCTCAAAATATCTTACTACTATGCACTCATCCTTCTTCATCTTGTGATTTGTCAGTCTGATAACCAAGATGGCTATACTAAGTGATGAATGGGCACGTATCATATGCAGCGTGGGTAAGCTAGACATAGGATGATTCACGTCCCGCAGGGGAGACAGAGCAATATTTCATCATACTACTCAGAATGGCATGCAATTGAAAACTTAAGAATTGTGTATTTCTGGAATTTTCCATTTAATATTTTTGGACTACAATCAACCATGGCTAACTGAAGTCACAAAAGGCAAAACTACAGATAAGAGGAGACTGCTGTATCTTCATAAACTAGGGAAGGTAAAATCTCCACTAAGTCAAATGTGTTCAGTATTTTATGGACAAAAGACAGCTAAATATTTCTTAGAAAATGTTCAAAGTCTGAAACCACCTCAACATAGACTTACAAAAAAACACTTATACATGACTGAAGACGTAAGTATGAGTACTTTCAACATGTATCCCCTATGGGACAGTGCTATAAAGCACCATTTAAAAGATAACTCTGCCCAGACATTTTAATTGAAGTTCCAATATAATAATTTGTTAGGAGGATGGAGATTTTAGAGGCAGCTGAAACTTAGTATTAATGTAATAAAATCCTATCATTTTGCACTTGAAGAACTGAATCACAAGAAATGATTTGCCTAACGTCCCATATCAAATGTTTCTTGAGTATGGCTTTACAGAAAACTTAAATAAGGAGCTTTGAAAGACATCAATTTTAGAATATAATTTCTTCAGATAATTTAAAGACTGTAGTTTACTTTGCTTCATATAGCACTTGGCCTAACCCACAGCCTCCATGGACATATAGTAAGCTATATTTATTACTTATCAAAACGTTTTGCTGTTGAATGTATTCTAATAATACTTTAATTCACATACCCTATTTCTATAGGGCAAAGAAAACAGTGTTTGTAATTTAACAGGCCCATTAACTGTCCCGACTTACATTAATTACACATTTTGTCATAAGTGTGCCAGAAGTATACTTTCTCTCTTCACTTTCTTTGTCTTAAACTTGCCTGTGCCTTTCTAACAGATGTCATGTATCCAAATTCTACTGCTTACATGAACACAAGAAGTATGATTTATTAGGAAACACGGTTTAAATAATTGGTTAATATACCCATACCCTCACAAAATATATTTTTTGTAATTTAGAAGAAATAAAGAGGAAAATTAGCTAGTCAATAGGAAAATCGTTGAGCTATTCTGTGACTGTAGGCTATCTCATTTTCTTTGTCCAAAAAGGTAACATAAAAAATTATAAACAAAAGCTTTTATAATGAATAATATTACAAAGTATTAGGTAAAAATAAGGGCAATGTAAATTGCACAAATTCCTCTAGCACAGATTTTTTTTCCTGTGTATACTATTATAAACTGATTCATTACCCTACATGGATCCATATGTATCATGAGTCTCATCACGGATCCTTCAAACACAGCACCACAAACAAGATTAAAGAGTTGGGAAATAAAATAGCCCTGGCTTTGCCTGGCTGGGAGTCTTTAAATTTCCCCAGGTCCAGGAGGATTGGTTGTAGGACACCCACAGTCATCCATGCAGAGCCAGGCTCCCAGAGCTATTGCCATTTTGGCCTCAGCAAGGAGGGCGGGGCCCAGCACACTGCCCTCACTGCACTCTCCTCTGAGTGAAGTCACTGAAATTCTCTGACGAGCAAAGTGTGTCAGCAAGAGCAAAAGCCTTTCCCCAAGCAGTACAGTGCTCCAACCAAAGCCAAAGTTAGGAAATTTATAATTAAATTAGATAGGGGTTGTGGTTGGGAGACTTTTAAAAAGGTTTGAATTTTCCTCCTTACAACATTCTTTAAAGTGCAAAACTGGAGACTCAGTTAATCATTGGGAAATAAAGTCTGTTGTTCCGACGGGGAATGAGAAAACTGGGACAATTTCCAGTTTTTGTTTTCAACTAAGAAAATGTGAGTGAACTGCAGTGAGGTACAGGAAAGCTATGGCCTCCCAAGAATAAGAGGCTTTTAGAGAAATGCTCTGAGGAACCATTCTCCCCTAAAGCTCTATCCCGGCTGCTGAAGGTGCTGCTGGAGATGGATGAGCAAATGGGGGATGCCTTAACAGGCTTCTTATCTATGCTGGAAAGGCAACCAGATTCTGTAGCACAAGAGAGACAAAGTCCCCCGAGGAACCCTGTGACACTCTCCAGAGGCCAGCTCCTGGGTGAATCAGAAAGCATCCTCTCCTCTCTTACTGGCAATCCTTTCTGCATCTCAGCATAATCAAGCCTAGTGCCCAAAATGCACAAGCAGTCACACCAGCAATATCTGCATTCCATGACTCTCACAGGCAAAGAAGTGGGTGAAAACCTCCAAATTCTAAGCAACAAAGGGACTATACCAAATCAGCATAGGAACAATCTTCTCTTTGCCAAATGTGGCTGGCTGATTGGGAAGCTGAAGCAAATTCTTCAATAAACAATTCTACTACCTTTCCAGCTTTCAGTGAGAAGACAAAAATCATAAAACCATATGATTAAAAAGAGTAATTCTAAACACTGAAAAATCTGAAAATATTCCTATTTGTAAAAAACAATGTAAACTTTGTTTAAAACACACAGTTTTTTGTCTAAACACACAAACTTTGTCTAAAAACACAGTTTTTTAAAAATTACTAATCTACTCATACAATAATACTTTTGTGATTTTAGAATGTTTTCTGATGAGTCAAATTCTTGATTCACATTTTAGACCGTAAACATAATTTTATAAGATAAAACAGGCAACAGGGCCTGGAAAGGAGGCATTTTCTTCCAAATGTGCCAGACAAGTCCACTTACCTATGCATGTAACCACCCCCAAAAATCTGTAGTCCATGTACAGAAAACAAACGTCACTTAGAATATATTTTCAGAGATATAGACATATCTTTAAAATTACAATAAATTTTGAACGATAACTGCGTTCCTGAAATATATTCATTTTGGTCATGATATGAAACACTGTTTTGATCAACTGTTAGATTTAGATTAGTAATATTTCACTTCAAATTTTTACATGATATTCACTGAAGAAACTGGTCAACAAGCGGGTGGGGCTAAGGAGGAGATAGTTAATTTAACTTGATAAACTTTTGTATCATTTAAACAGTCATAATAAGCATCACTATTTCTTAATTTAAATGACTGAGAAAGTTTTTAACAAGAACATGACTGAAAGTCAATCATTTAAATGCTAAATAAAGTTTTTGAAAAACCAAGAAATGACATACCTGAAGAATTACATCACTAAGTCGTTCTAGAGATTTCTGATTTTCCTGAGTCTCATCAAGAAGTGAAGCCATTGTTGGACTATGGCATAAATTTGTTTTGCTCTTAGCCTGGAGATGCCCTTTTGCTTCTTCGGTCAAGAGAATAGAAAGGAATTGCAGGCTGGCAGTATACAGGGCAGGACACGTGGCAGACAAGCCTGCACATTTGCAGAACATATCTAAAAGGATAATTTCAGATGTGAATGTTTGAAAATTTCTTCAAAATTAAACAAAGAAGGAAATCAAATTGATTTTAAAGTAACTATACTCTGGATCATCTAGATTACCAACTTATGTGATTGTGTTGCAATTTTTAAAGGAGCTGATGCCAAACAGAACTTAAAAGCAAGACTTAGTATGCAGTGTTGGCACAATGTACAAACAACTATTTCACAGCAGTTCAGACAGCACACAAGTGGTCATGAACTGATGATTCACAAACTTAATACAGAGTGGAAAGAACAGGCCAAACTCAAAGGAATTTACACTGAAACAGTCATTATTAATTTTCTATTGTGAACACTGATGTTGTTTAATCAAAATAATATGTGTTGTTTTATATTTTACTAACTTGAAAAATTGGATTTATAATTTTGTTTGATTTTATATTTTAGAGTTATGCTTGTGTGAGAATTATAATCACAAAAATTTTTGCTTAGATTTTGGCACATACAAATTAAAGTTACATAAGAAAAACAAAGTAGCAGTGGGGTTTCATAAGAATTATGTTCATTTAAATGATGCCCAAATATTAGTCAAGTCTGAGAAAAGACTGTTACAGATAACACAAGTTACAGAGTGACCGCGAGATGTTTTAAATGTATATGGGCATCTGAGATGGAAATTGAATAAAAAAAAAAAAACAAAAACAAAAAATAAAACCATGGCAAAAAAATCAATAATTATTATTAATGTTTCATTAACATTACTATTATCAAAACCATTTATGCAGTAAGTTACTTTTGGTTAGCACTATTATTACATAAAACTGTACACATATTTGGAAGGAAGGTTTTGAATTTAATATGTATTTATCACTAGGAAACAGTGTCAGGTAAAGTTTAAGTCAGAGTTCAGCAAACTTCTTCTGTAAAGGGCCAACTAGTAAGTATTTTATACTCCGCAGGTAACTGGCTTTTTCATAACTATTCACCTCAACTGTTGTAGCATGAAAGCAGCCATATGAAATATGTAAATGAGTGTGGCTATGTTCCAATGAAACTTTATTTACCAAAACAAGCTGCAGGCCAGATTTATCTAATGTGGGTAGCATCATGCTTTCTATTGATAATATAGGTGATAAACTAATTTTCCCCCAATAAATACAAGAAGAAAATCCCAATGTCTTAATCAGTCAATCTCTTTCAATTATTATATTTTAAACAAAATAATGATATCCTACGTGGACACTGTACTCCATGGTAGACTCAGAACTCCTATATCCAGAAAACTAACAATTCTGTTCCTTGTTAAACATGCATTTTGCCATAATTCTTACTATCGCTTTGGTTAAAAATTGTATCATGCATTTAACTTTACTGAATTATCAAATGATAAATGTTAAAAAAAAATCAGTCAGTTGAATTAGCAGGTACTTTGGAAACTTAAAATAACTCAATTTTGAGTGCATTTAAGCAGGTTGTTTAAAAAGGTTACATAAATGTTAGTTATGAATATTTATGTTAAAAAACAGCTTTTGGTATGCTAAAATTTAGGAGGCTTCATGAAAAATTAAAGATTAGTTATTTTAAAATAACCATGTTTATTTTAGTGGGCAACTATCGTATGAAAAACATAAAAATAATTACACTATACTCTTGGCATTTCTGTACTCTAAGAAAATTCTGATGTCATGAGAAAGTTATCACAACTTTCCATGGTATCATGTATACAGGATTTTATATATGAAGATGTATCTGCATACAATGCACATATGTCAGAAACGATATTGGTTTCTACACCAACACAAGAAAATTTATCTCATTGTTTTATAATCATATCATACGTACCTTTATAAAACCACAGGCTTAAAACTGACAAATGGGATCTAAGCTAAAGAGCTTCTGCACAGCAAAACAAACTAGCATCAGAGTGAACAGGCAACCTACACAATGGGAGAAAATTTTTGCAATCTATCCATCTGACAAAGGCCTAACATCCAGAATCTACAAGGAACTTAAACAAATTCACAAGAAAAAAACAAACAACCCTATCAAAAAGTGGGCAAAGGATATGAACAGACACTTCTCAAAAGGCGACATTTATGTGGCCAACACACATATGAAAAAAAAAAATTCATCATCACTGGTCATTAGATAAATGCAAATCAAAACCACAATGAGATACCATCTCACACCAGTTAGAATGGTGATTATTCAAAAGTCAGGAAAACAACAGATGCTGGCGAGGATGTGGAGAAACAGGAACACTTTTACACTGTTGGTGGGAGTGTAAACTAGTTCAACCATCGTGGAAAACAGTGTGGCGACCCCTTAAGCATCTAGAACCAGAAATACCATTTGACCCAGCAATCCCATTACTGGGTATATACCCAGGGTTTCATACATCATCCTACTATAAAGACAAATGCACATGTATGTTTACTGTGGCACTGTTCACAATAGCAAAGACTTGGAACCAACTCAAATGCCCTTCAGTGACAGACTGGATAAAAAAAATGCAGCACATATACATCATGGAACACTACGCAGCCATAAAAAAAGAATGAGTTCATGTCCTTTCAGGTACATGGATGAAGCTGGAAGCCATCATTCTCAGCAAACTAACACAGGAACAGAAAACCAAACACTGCATGTTCTCATTCACAAGTGAGAGTTGAACAATGAGAACACATGGACACAGGGAAGGGAACATCAAACACTGTGTCAGGGGGTGAGAAGCAAGGGGAGGGAGAACATTAGGACAAATACCTAATGCATGCGGGGCTTAAAACCTAGATGATGGGTTGATAGGTGCAGCAAACCACTATGGCACATGTATTCCTGTGTAACAAACCTGCACATTCTGTACATGTATCCCAGAACTCAAAGTAAAATTTTAAAAAACCAAGAGTGGCTAATACAATGTTCTCAATAAAAGAGAACCTCAGGGATGATGTCTTTAAAAATCTTTAAAAATAAAAAAAATAATAATAAAACCGCCGGCTTTTCTAACTCATTTTTATGTTATCTTAAAATGTGTTTCAATTTTTCAAAAATGCATTTTTTAGGGGGCGCTCAAGAACACTGCAAATTTTTCAAAGCAAGCACCCTGATATCTCTTTTATATGCCATGCCATAATTACTTAATTTTAGTTAATTTACATATCTAAACAGGCAGAATAATTATCTCATTTTATTAGCAGAACGCCCCCAAGATTATGCAAGTATCTTCTTACCAATCACTGCTGTCCAGTGCTTGGCCAGGGCCACGGTAACAGACGGGAGTGTGACGGCACCAGCTCTCCTCAGGAGCGTGGCCAAAAGATTAAATAAATGTGTCCATGTGTGATAAAAAGCTGATATTAACTCTTTATCTACAAAATTAATCAAAACACTTCAAGTTATTAACACAAAGGAAAAGAACCTTTCAAGATATAAAACTTAACACAGACACTTCATTACACTTAAAATGAGGGGTGTGTACTTATCAAATGAAAACAAATCTAATTCAGCATTATCCAACAGTTATTTCAATTAACTTCTCTTTTCCATTGCTTCTTAAGATATCTCCCCTCCACCCTCCGGCATATAAAGCCACACTCACAAACTCTCCTCTTATTAAAGCATACTCAAGAACAATCAGAAGGTGTGACAAACTGAATATTAAGCCATGACTGCAGAACTACATATTGGCACATTATCAAAACATGTCATTGTTTGTGCTACTTTTGTCAAAGGAAGTTTTCCCCTATTTCCTTTATCCCCTCCAGCAGCTTTGTGCAGGGGTGAAAGGAAAGCACAGTGTGCCAAGGTCAAAGTAGAAAAGAAGGAATTTCTTTGAAGAACCAAGAAAAGTATCATCCCACAAAGAAAAGTATGACACAAAAGAAGATTCTGTAGCTCTTCGTATGGCTAAGGATGTAGCAATTAACCTTCTAGGATGAG
>NW_022320920.1:0-2619 GCF_002776525.5 Piliocolobus tephrosceles
TTTTTTTTTTTTTTTTTTTTTTTTTTTTTTTTTTTTTTTTTTGAGACAGAGTCTCACTCTGTCGCCCAGGCTGGAGTGCAGTGGTGCAAGCTCAGTTCACTGCAGCCTCCAATCCCCTGGGTTCAAGCAGTTTGTCTGCCTCAGCCTCCCGAGTAGAGTAGCTGGGACTACAGGTGTGTGTCACCACGCCTGGCTATTTTTAATAGAGACTGGGTTTCACCATATTGGCCAGGCTGGTCTGGAAAACCCGACCTCGTGATCTGCTCGCTTCGGCCTCCCAAAGTGCTGGGATTACAGGCATCAGCCACTGCACCTGACCAACACTGAGTTTCTAATGAGCTTCCTTGCTTGGCAATAGCCGGAAATGTGTCCGCAGAACTTGCTGGAGGAATTTAATGCATCCTGTGCCTCCTCTGGGAGAGGATTCTTGGAAGCTTATGCCTAATTTCCCCAAGACTTAATGTGCATTTTCTCTTGCTGATTGTGCTTTTTTGCCCTTTGTGTAATGAACTAGAGCCACGAATACAATTATATGCTGAATTCTATGTCCTTGCATATCCCCAAACCTGGGGATGATCTTAGGGACCTTCAACACAGCACCTTACTATTACAAAAAATATTCACTTTATCACACATCTATTGAGTTTTTACCATGCCTAAGTATTTTTTAAGCATTGAGAGTATAATAACAAATAAGGTACAGCCCCTAGTAAGAAGCCTAGTGCCTAGTGGAGTGGTTCTCATTCAAGGCTGATTTTTAGGAACAATTGGCAGTGTCTGGAGACATTTTTGATTGTCACCACTGGAGCAATACTACTAGCATCAAGTGGATAGAAGTCTGGGATACTGCTAAACATCCTACCATATAAACCCTCTCTCCTCTTTATTGAGAGAGAGTTTTGAGAACACCTCTCTCCCAGTAAAGTATTATTTAGCCTAAGGTTAATAGTGCTGAAGTGGAGAAACCTTGATCTAGTGGAAGAAACATAGGTATAAACAAATTATTTTAATAGATGTAAAAACTATTCATTATCTACTTCCCCTTCAGTGATCATGCTTTCTGTCCTACCTTTACCACACACTCCCCAAAACTAGGGCCCCCACAACCTGTGCCTTTTCACTTGCCTTCACCATCATGACTGCATATTTTCCATGATGAGGTTTAATTCCATAGTCAATTACTATAATCATTACATCATGCAGGGATTCAAGAATGTTTCAACATATGCAAATCAATCAATGTGATATATATTATATCAACATAATGAAGGACAGAAACCACATGGTGATTTCAATTGATGCTGAAAAACCATTTGATAAAATTCAACATCCTTCATGATAAAAGTCATAAAAAATGGGTATAGAATAAACATACCTCAACATAATACATGCTATTTTTGACAGAACAACAGCTAGTATCATGCTGAACAGGGAAGAACTGAAAGCCTTTCCTCTAAGATCTGAAATACAACAAGGATGCCCACTCTTATCACCATTATTCAAAATAGTACTAGCAGTGATCAACAGTGTTGATTAACACTGTTAACCAACATACCCAAATCAGTAACATTTCTATATGTCAACAGTGAACAATCTGAATAAAAAATCAAAAACGTAATCCCATTTACAATAGACACACATAAATATGTAGGTATTAACCAAAGAAGTGAAAGATCTCTGTAATGAAACTATAAAACACACATGAATGAAATTGAAGAGAACACCACAAACTGAAAAGGTATTCCATGTTCATGGATTGGAAGAATCAATATTAATTGATTTGCATTTCTCTAATGATCCATGATGCTGAGCTTTTTTTCGTGTTTCTTGGCCACTCATATGTATTCTTTTCAGAAGTGTCTGTTCTTGTCCTTTGCCAACTTTTTAATGAGGCTGTTTGTTTTTTCCTTATTGTTTAAGTTCCTTGTAGACTCTGATATTAGACCTTTGTCAAATGGATAGATGGTAAAATTTTCTCCTATTTTGTAGGTTATTCACTCTGATTTTTGTTTCTTTTTCTGTGTAGAGCTCTTTAGTTTAATTAGATCCCATTTGTCAAATTTTGCTTTTGTTGCAGTTGCTTTTGGCATTTTCATCATGAAATCTTTCCCTATACCTACATCCTGAATGGTGTTGCCACGATTTTCTTCTAAAGTTTTTATAGTTTTGAATTTTATGTTTAAGTCTTTTATTCATCTTGAGTTTATTTTTGTAAGGAAGATTTCCAGTTTCAATTTTCTGCATATGGCTAGCCAGCATTTCCAGCACCATTTATTAAACAGAGTCACTTCCTTATTGCTTGTTTTGTCAAGTTTGTCAAAGATCAGATGGTTGTAGCTGTGCAGTCTTATTTCTGAGTTCTCTATTCTGTTCTATTGGTCTATGTATCTGTTCTAGTACCAGTACCATGCTTTTTTGGTTACTGTAAACTTGTAGTATAGTTTGAAGTCAGGTAGTGTGATTCCTCCAGATTTGTTCTCTTTGCTTAGGATTGCCTTGGCTATTCAAGCTCTTTTTTAGTTCCATATGGATTTTTAAATAGTGGTTTTTTTGTTTTTTTTTGTTGTTGTTGTTGTTCTGTGAAGAATGTCAATGGTAGTTTAATGGGAATAGCATTGA
>NW_022320921.1:0-1729 GCF_002776525.5 Piliocolobus tephrosceles
AATGACAAAAATGAGATCACACACACACACACACACACACACACACACAAAAGCCTGGAAACTAGAAAGCAGATGGATGAGTGGCAAGTGTATTAGGCTTGGGAACCCTGAATTCTGAGTGGTGAGTGGGGAAAGCTGAAAACTACCCCAATCTATCCACTGAATTGCCCAAGGCTGAAGAAATTTAGCACCAGGTATCCCTGGATGTGAGGACAAAGGAGAATTGCTTAAAGTCTCTAAATAGTAGTTACATGCCCAGATCCTGCCTGCCAGCCACCAATTTCTATGTAACTAATCCACTCTTCCTCCCAGCCCATGCAAAATCCTGGATGTTTAGTCTCTGGAGAGGATAAATTAGGATTCTGAACTGGCAGACACGGGAACATTTGTGGGCAAGAGTATTCTACTAAAACTTTTGAAGGATTAAGTGAAATTGTGCAAACTAAATTCTGAGACCTCAGCTGTCATCTCCTACTTGGCTACGTAACATTTGGCAGTTGAGTTTTCACCTCCAGGAAAGAGATCAGAAGACCCTTCTCGAGGGAATCTGATAAACCCCAGAAACAAGTCTACATAATAACTCCCATTGCTCCCCTTGCACAGCAATTGAAAAGTCACACTCTCATGCTCAGGGACATCAATCTGCTGTGAGTTTCCCAGTCTTAAATAGAGCACATAATCAAGATTACCAGACACCAAGAAAAGCTGCCAAACAGAAAAGAGAGACTAAAATAAATAGAGGAAAAGACAGCAGAGAGAGATTACACAGGAAAAAACAAACTTAATAGGAGCTCCAAATGTACAGAGCATACAAAGTACCGGGAATGTCTCTGAAGTAATTCAGAAAGCATGAGTTTATAGATGGAAAGAATGCCCAAGAGAGCCCAGCACAATGGCTAAAACAGATCGACACCTGGATGCTTCATCTAAACATTTTAGAATACAAGAGAAAAAGGAAAGATTCTAAAAACTTCCAGGAAGAGAAAAACCAGGAATTCTAAGGGCTTCAGAATTTTCCTTTTTTTTTTCTTTTTTTTTTTGAGATGGAGTCTCGCTCTGTCACCCAGGCTGGAGTGCAGTGGTGTGGTCTCGGCTCACTGCCAGCTCCACCTCCCAGGTTCACGTCATTCTCCTGCCTCAGTCTTCTGACTAGCTGGGACTACCGGCGCCTGCTTCCACGTCAGGCTATTTTTTTATTTTTTTTGTATTTTTAGTAGAGACGGGGTTTCACTGTGTTAGCCAGGATGGTCTCGATCTCCTGAACTCGTGATCTGCCCACCTCGGCCTCCCAAAGTGCTGGGATTACAGGCATGAGCCACCGCGCCCAGCCAGGGCTTCAGAATTTTCTATAGTAACATTTGGAATTAAAAAGAATAGACGATGGCTTCTAAATTCTGAAGCAAATGATTTCCAATCTAGAATTCTCACTAGCCTAACTATAAATTACATGTAAAGGAGATAAAGACTTCCAGACATTTAGATCTCAAAAGACCTCCTTGGTACCTTTTCTCTGAAAGCTAAGGGAGAAGAGACTCTAAGCAAAAATGAAGAGCATTAACCAGGAGAGAAGGCCACAGGAGATGGGAGACAGCATGCGGGATGCAGGAGACATAGCACAGAGGTAAAGGAATTCCCGGAAGCAGGTGAATGGATATCTCAGGATGACAGGAGACTGTACCTAGCACAGAGATAAAGGAATTCCCAGAAACAGGTGAATGAATATCCCAGA
>NW_022320922.1:0-9084 GCF_002776525.5 Piliocolobus tephrosceles
CTCATCCTAGAAGGTTAATTGCTACATCCTTAGCCATACGAAGAGCTGCAGAATCTTCTTTTGTGTCATACTTTTCTTTGTGGGATGATACTTTTCTTGGTTCTTCAAAGAAATTCCTTCTTTTCTACTTTGACCTTGGCACACTGTGCTTTCCTTTCACCCCTGCACAAAGCTGCTGGAGGGGATAAAGGAAATAGGGGAAAACTTCCTTTGACAAAAGTAGCACAAACAATGACATGTTTTGATAATGTGCCAATATGTAGTTCTGCAGTCATGGCTTAATATTCAGTTTGTCACACCTTCTGATTGTTCTTGAGTATGCTTTAATAAGAGGAGAGTTTGTGAGTGTGGCTTTATATGCCGGAGGGTGGAGGGGAGATATCTTAAGAAGCAATGGAAAAGAGAAGTTAATTGAAATAACTGTTGGATAATGCTGAATTAGATTTGTTTTCATTTGATAAGTACACACCCCTCATTTTAAGTGTAATGAAGTGTCTGTGTTAAGTTTTATATCTTGAAAGGTTCTTTTCCTTTGTGTTAATAACTTGAAGTGTTTTGATTAATTTTGTAGATAAAGAGTTAATATCAGCTTTTTATCACACATGGACACATTTATTTAATCTTTTGGCCACGCTCCTGAGGAGAGCTGGTGCCGTCACACTCCCGTCTGTTACCGTGGCCCTGGCCAAGCACTGGACAGCAGTGATTGGTAAGAAGATACTTGCATAATCTTGGGGGCGTTCTGCTAATAAAATGAGATAATTATTCTGCCTGTTTAGATATGTAAATTAACTAAAATTAAGTAATTATGGCATGGCATATAAAAGAGATATCAGGGTGCTTGCTTTGAAAAATTTGCAGTGTTCTTGAGCGCCCCCTAAAAAATGCATTTTTGAAAAATTGAAACACATTTTAAGATAACATAAAAATGAGTTAGAAAAGCCGGCGGTTTTATTATTATTTTTTTTATTTTTAAAGATTTTTAAAGACATCATCCCTGAGGTTCTCTTTTATTGAGAACATTGTATTAGCCACTCTTGGTTTTTTAAAATTTTACTTTGAGTTCTGGGATACATGTACAGAATGTGCAGGTTTGTTACACAGGAATACATGTGCCATAGTGGTTTGCTGCACCTATCAACCCATCATCTAGGTTTTAAGCCCCGCATGCATTAGGTATTTGTCCTAATGTTCTCCCTCCCCTTGCTTCTCACCCCCTGACACAGTGTTTGATGTTCCCTTCCCTGTGTCCATGTGTTCTCATTGTTCAACTCTCACTTGTGAATGAGAACATGCAGTGTTTGGTTTTCTGTTCCTGTGTTAGTTTGCTGAGAATGATGGCTTCCAGCTTCATCCATGTACCTGAAAGGACATGAACTCATTCTTTTTTTATGGCTGCGTAGTGTTCCATGATGTATATGTGCTGCATTTTTTTTATCCAGTCTGTCACTGAAGGGCATTTGAGTTGGTTCCAAGTCTTTGCTATTGTGAACAGTGCCACAGTAAACATACATGTGCATTTGTCTTTATAGTAGGATGATGTATGAAACCCTGGGTATATACCCAGTAATGGGATTGCTGGGTCAAATGGTATTTCTGGTTCTAGATGCTTAAGGGGTCGCCACACTGTTTTCCACGATGGTTGAACTAGTTTACACTCCCACCAACAGTGTAAAAGTGTTCCTGTTTCTCCACATCCTCGCCAGCATCTGTTGTTTTCCTGACTTTTGAATAATCACCATTCTAACTGGTGTGAGATGGTATCTCATTGTGGTTTTGATTTGCATTTATCTAATGACCAGTGATGATGAATTTTTTTTTTTCATATGTGTGTTGGCCACATAAATGTCGCCTTTTGAGAAGTGTCTGTTCATATCCTTTGCCCACTTTTTGATAGGGTTGTTTGTTTTTTTCTTGTGAATTTGTTTAAGTTCCTTGTAGATTCTGGATGTTAGGCCTTTGTCAGATGGATAGATTGCAAAAATTTTCTCCCATTGTGTAGGTTGCCTGTTCACTCTGATGCTAGTTTGTTTTGCTGTGCAGAAGCTCTTTAGCTTAGATCCCATTTGTCAGTTTTAAGCCTGTGGTTTTATAAAGGTACGTATGATATGATTATAAAACAATGAGATAAATTTTCTTGTGTTGGTGTAGAAACCAATATCGTTTCTGACATATGTGCATTGTATGCAGATACATCTTCATATATAAAATCCTGTATACATGATACCATGGAAAGTTGTGATAACTTTCTCATGACATCAGAATTTTCTTAGAGTACAGAAATGCCAAGAGTATAGTGTAATTATTTTTATGTTTTTCATACGATAGTTGCCCACTAAAATAAACATGGTTATTTTAAAATAACTAATCTTTAATTTTTCATGAAGCCTCCTAAATTTTAGCATACCAAAAGCTGTTTTTTAACATAAATATTCATAACTAACATTTATGTAACCTTTTTAAACAACCTGCTTAAATGCACTCAAAATTGAGTTATTTTAAGTTTCCAAAGTACCTGCTAATTCAACTGACTGATTTTTTTTTAACATTTATCATTTGATAATTCAGTAAAGTTAAATGCATGATACAATTTTTAACCAAAGCGATAGTAAGAATTATGGCAAAATGCATGTTTAACAAGGAACAGAATTGTTAGTTTTCTGGATATAGGAGTTCTGAGTCTACCATGGAGTACAGTGTCCACGTAGGATATCATTATTTTGTTTAAAATATAATAATTGAAAGAGATTGACTGATTAAGACATTGGGATTTTCTTCTTGTATTTATTGGGGGAAAATTAGTTTATCACCTATATTATCAATAGAAAGCATGATGCTACCCACATTAGATAAATCTGGCCTGCAGCTTGTTTTGGTAAATAAAGTTTCATTGGAACATAGCCACACTCATTTACATATTTCATATGGCTGCTTTCATGCTACAACAGTTGAGGTGAATAGTTATGAAAAAGCCAGTTACCTGCGGAGTATAAAATACTTACTAGTTGGCCCTTTACAGAAGAAGTTTGCTGAACTCTGACTTAAACTTTACCTGACACTGTTTCCTAGTGATAAATACATATTAAATTCAAAACCTTCCTTCCAAATATGTGTACAGTTTTATGTAATAATAGTGCTAACCAAAAGTAACTTACTGCATAAATGGTTTTGATAATAGTAATGTTAATGAAACATTAATAATAATTATTGATTTTTTTGCCATGGTTTTATTTTTTGTTTTTGTTTTTTTTTTTTTATTCAATTTCCATCTCAGATGCCCATATACATTTAAAACATCTCGCGGTCACTCTGTAACTTGTGTTATCTGTAACAGTCTTTTCTCAGACTTGACTAATATTTGGGCATCATTTAAATGAACATAATTCTTATGAAACCCCACTGCTACTTTGTTTTTCTTATGTAACTTTAATTTGTATGTGCCAAAATCTAAGCAAAAATTTTTGTGATTATAATTCTCACACAAGCATAACTCTAAAATATAAAATCAAACAAAATTATAAATCCAATTTTTCAAGTTAGTAAAATATAAAACAACACATATTATTTTGATTAAACAACATCAGTGTTCACAATAGAAAATTAATAATGACTGTTTCAGTGTAAATTCCTTTGAGTTTGGCCTGTTCTTTCCACTCTGTATTAAGTTTGTGAATCATCAGTTCATGACCACTTGTGTGCTGTCTGAACTGCTGTGAAATAGTTGTTTGTACATTGTGCCAACACTGCATACTAAGTCTTGCTTTTAAGTTCTGTTTGGCATCAGCTCCTTTAAAAATTGCAACACAATCACATAAGTTGGTAATCTAGATGATCCAGAGTATAGTTACTTTAAAATCAATTTGATTTCCTTCTTTGTTTAATTTTGAAGAAATTTTCAAACATTCACATCTGAAATTATCCTTTTAGATATGTTCTGCAAATGTGCAGGCTTGTCTGCCACGTGTCCTGCCCTGTATACTGCCAGCCTGCAATTCCTTTCTATTCTCTTGACCGAAGAAGCAAAAGGGCATCTCCAGGCTAAGAGCAAAACAAATTTATGCCATAGTCCAACAATGGCTTCACTTCTTGATGAGACTCAGGAAAATCAGAAATCTCTAGAACGACTTAGTGATGTAATTCTTCAGGTATGTCATTTCTTGGTTTTTCAAAAACTTTATTTAGCATTTAAATGATTGACTTTCAGTCATGTTCTTGTTAAAAACTTTCTCAGTCATTTAAATTAAGAAATAGTGATGCTTATTATGACTGTTTAAATGATACAAAAGTTTATCAAGTTAAATTAACTATCTCCTCCTTAGCCCCACCCGCTTGTTGACCAGTTTCTTCAGTGAATATCATGTAAAAATTTGAAGTGAAATATTACTAATCTAAATCTAACAGTTGATCAAAACAGTGTTTCATATCATGACCAAAATGAATATATTTCAGGAACGCAGTTATCGTTCAAAATTTATTGTAATTTTAAAGATATGTCTATATCTCTGAAAATATATTCTAAGTGACGTTTGTTTTCTGTACATGGACTACAGATTTTTGGGGGTGGTTACATGCATAGGTAAGTGGACTTGTCTGGCACATTTGGAAGAAAATGCCTCCTTTCCAGGCCCTGTTGCCTGTTTTATCTTATAAAATTATGTTTACGGTCTAAAATGTGAATCAAGAATTTGACTCATCAGAAAACATTCTAAAATCACAAAAGTATTATTGTATGAGTAGATTAGTAATTTTTAAAAAACTGTGTTTTTAGACAAAGTTTGTGTGTTTAGACAAAAAACTGTGTGTTTTAAACAAAGTTTACATTGTTTTTTACAAATAGGAATATTTTCAGATTTTTCAGTGTTTAGAATTACTCTTTTTAATCATATGGTTTTATGATTTTTGTCTTCTCACTGAAAGCTGGAAAGGTAGTAGAATTGTTTATTGAAGAATTTGCTTCAGCTTCCCAATCAGCCAGCCACATTTGGCAAAGAGAAGATTGTTCCTATGCTGATTTGGTATAGTCCCTTTGTTGCTTAGAATTTGGAGGTTTTCACCCACTTCTTTGCCTGTGAGAGTCATGGAATGCAGATATTGCTGGTGTGACTGCTTGTGCATTTTGGGCACTAGGCTTGATTATGCTGAGATGCAGAAAGGATTGCCAGTAAGAGAGGAGAGGATGCTTTCTGATTCACCCAGGAGCTGGCCTCTGGAGAGTGTCACAGGGTTCCTCGGGGGACTTTGTCTCTCTTGTGCTACAGAATCTGGTTGCCTTTCCAGCATAGATAAGAAGCCTGTTAAGGCATCCCCCATTTGCTCATCCATCTCCAGCAGCACCTTCAGCAGCCGGGATAGAGCTTTAGGGGAGAATGGTTCCTCAGAGCATTTCTCTAAAAGCCTCTTATTCTTGGGAGGCCATAGCTTTCCTGTACCTCACTGCAGTTCACTCACATTTTCTTAGTTGAAAACAAAAACTGGAAATTGTCCCAGTTTTCTCATTCCCCGTCGGAACAACAGACTTTATTTCCCAATGATTAACTGAGTCTCCAGTTTTGCACTTTAAAGAATGTTGTAAGGAGGAAAATTCAAACCTTTTTAAAAGTCTCCCAACCACAACCCCTATCTAATTTAATTATAAATTTCCTAACTTTGGCTTTGGTTGGAGCACTGTACTGCTTGGGGAAAGGCTTTTGCTCTTGCTGACACACTTTGCTCGTCAGAGAATTTCAGTGACTTCACTCAGAGGAGAGTGCAGTGAGGGCAGTGTGCTGGGCCCCGCCCTCCTTGCTGAGGCCAAAATGGCAATAGCTCTGGGAGCCTGGCTCTGCATGGATGACTGTGGGTGTCCTACAACCAATCCTCCTGGACCTGGGGAAATTTAAAGACTCCCAGCCAGGCAAAGCCAGGGCTATTTTATTTCCCAACTCTTTAATCTTGTTTGTGGTGCTGTGTTTGAAGGATCCGTGATGAGACTCATGATACATATGGATCCATGTAGGGTAATGAATCAGTTTATAATAGTATACACAGGAAAAAAAATCTGTGCTAGAGGAATTTGTGCAATTTACATTGCCCTTATTTTTACCTAATACTTTGTAATATTATTCATTATAAAAGCTTTTGTTTATAATTTTTTATGTTACCTTTTTGGACAAAGAAAATGAGATAGCCTACAGTCACAGAATAGCTCAACGATTTTCCTATTGACTAGCTAATTTTCCTCTTTATTTCTTCTAAATTACAAAAAATATATTTTGTGAGGGTATGGGTATATTAACCAATTATTTAAACCGTGTTTCCTAATAAATCATACTTCTTGTGTTCATGTAAGCAGTAGAATTTGGATACATGACATCTGTTAGAAAGGCACAGGCAAGTTTAAGACAAAGAAAGTGAAGAGAGAAAGTATACTTCTGGCACACTTATGACAAAATGTGTAATTAATGTAAGTCGGGACAGTTAATGGGCCTGTTAAATTACAAACACTGTTTTCTTTGCCCTATAGAAATAGGGTATGTGAATTAAAGTATTATTAGAATACATTCAACAGCAAAACGTTTTGATAAGTAATAAATATAGCTTACTATATGTCCATGGAGGCTGTGGGTTAGGCCAAGTGCTATATGAAGCAAAGTAAACTACAGTCTTTAAATTATCTGAAGAAATTATATTCTAAAATTGATGTCTTTCAAAGCTCCTTATTTAAGTTTTCTGTAAAGCCATACTCAAGAAACATTTGATATGGGACGTTAGGCAAATCATTTCTTGTGATTCAGTTCTTCAAGTGCAAAATGATAGGATTTTATTACATTAATACTAAGTTTCAGCTGCCTCTAAAATCTCCATCCTCCTAACAAATTATTATATTGGAACTTCAATTAAAATGTCTGGGCAGAGTTATCTTTTAAATGGTGCTTTATAGCACTGTCCCATAGGGGATACATGTTGAAAGTACTCATACTTACGTCTTCAGTCATGTATAAGTGTTTTTTTGTAAGTCTATGTTGAGGTGGTTTCAGACTTTGAACATTTTCTAAGAAATATTTAGCTGTCTTTTGTCCATAAAATACTGAACACATTTGACTTAGTGGAGATTTTACCTTCCCTAGTTTATGAAGATACAGCAGTCTCCTCTTATCTGTAGTTTTGCCTTTTGTGACTTCAGTTAGCCATGGTTGATTGTAGTCCAAAAATATTAAATGGAAAATTCCAGAAATACACAATTCTTAAGTTTTCAATTGCATGCCATTCTGAGTAGTATGATGAAATATTGCTCTGTCTCCCCTGCGGGACGTGAATCATCCTATGTCTAGCTTACCCACGCTGCATATGATACGTGCCCATTCATCACTTAGTATAGCCATCTTGGTTATCAGACTGACAAATCACAAGATGAAGAAGGATGAGTGCATAGTAGTAAGATATTTTGAGAGAGAGAGGCCACAATCACATAATTTTTATTATACTATTCTGTGTTATTGTTTGTTATTACTAATCTCCTACCTGCCTAATTTATAAATTCAACTTTATTATAGTTACATATGTATAGGAATAAAACTTAGACTATATGGAGTTGGGTACTGTTCATGGTTTTAGGTATCCACTGGGGGTGTTGGAATGGATCCCCCAAGGATAAGGGGGCCTACTGTGCTCAGTATGTTTTATTTGCAAATACATAATAGATAACAAGATCAATAAAAATCTCTCTATATGTAGTAGATTTTGTCTGTAATTGATATATTAATCAATTGAGATGTTGAATTAATTTTGCTCCTTATATTTTATCTGATTTCTAAAAGTAGTAATGCAAATGAGGAACTCTTGCATCTTGTTTTAGATGTATTTTATGCTCACATGTAGTGAATGGTGAAATTCAAGGATAAATGTTGAAAGGAAGGCTTATATATTTAAGATACCGTTGTGTTGATGAATGTTCACTGTAATTAAAAAACCTATTTTTATATTAAGTACCTTTTGGAAAGAAAGCAAAAAAGTCTTGACCTAGAATAGCCTCCATCATTTAAGTGTACAGAAGGGATTAATCTAGAAAGAGCATGACATTTAAAGGAATTTTAGTTGATGAGAAGACATTATTTCTTGCTCTGTATCTTCTTGATTTTTCTCTTTTTTGTGTATTTGCATCATCTGGCAGCTAGTTGTCTGTTGCTTGAGTTTATTCTCAGCCTTGCTGCCTCCAGGCTCCTCACACTTCCAGTCGTGTCCACTTGCTGTGTCGCAGAGATGCTCAGACTGCTTTTCAGTCTGCAGTAAGTACTGTATGGAAACTGATAGAAAGTCAGTCCTTCACTCCAGCCTTTCCTTCAGTATATGTTGGAAAGTATATGAATTTACCATAGGTTAATCCTGTTTGTTTCCTTTTTGTTTGTTTGTTTTTGGGTTGGGGCTTTGATTTCAGTTTTACCGTGTACACGTTTTAGAGAACCAAACAGTTCTATCTGTAAGTTTTTACTAAAAGTAGGAGATTTCGGCCTTCATTCCTCATTTTCTCAGAGGTGACCACTTATACCTCATTTAGCTACTTTTTATAGCTTCTCTTTCGTGTCTCTAAATAACATGCTTATGTTTTTTTGTCTTGATTATTCAGTTTTAGATATTATCTGTTGAATTCCTACTATGGAAAATGAGACTTTAACTTTTTTTTCATGCCCTACCCACCTACCCTACCAAAATGGGTTCCCTTCTCATTCTCCTAATATTAATATACCATAATGCCAATTAGATAATAGGCAGCATGAATGGTATTAAATTTGTGACAGTTATACACAATTGAACCGTGTTGCAGACAGTGTTTAACTTTCTTTTCTCGCACAGCTTTTGTTTCCCTTAGAGGTAATTATTGCATTATTTTAAAATGTGCTGACTTTCCTGTTCTCACTTATAAACTCCGTGCTCTTTGCCAGAATTAAATATCCTTTCAGTGTGTTCAGAATTGTCAGAACTTCATCGCTTCATCTTTTGAAAGAAATCTCTTCCCAATTCCTTCTGACCTACTTGGTGCCTGTTGTCATCGTAGGATATCCATTCACCTGTTTCTGGGAATTCCTTTATCTCTGTGTGAGGTGCAGT
>NW_022320923.1:0-1727 GCF_002776525.5 Piliocolobus tephrosceles
TCTGGGATATTCATTCACCTGTTTCTGGGAATTCCTTTATCTCTGTGCTAGGTACAGTCTCCTGTCATCCTGAGATATCCATTCACCTGCTTCCGGGAATTCCTTTACCTCTGTGCTATGTCTCCTGCATCCCGCATGCTGTCTCCCATCTCCTGTGGCCTTCTCTCCTGGTTAATGCTCTTCATTTTTGCTTAGAGTCTCTTCTCCCTTAGCTTTCAGAGAAAAGGTACCAAGGAGGTCTTTTGAGATCTAAATGTCTGGAAGTCTTTATCTCCTTTACATGTAATTTATAGTTAGGCTAGTGAGAATTCTAGATTGGAAATCATTTGCTTCAGAATTTAGAAGCCATCGTCTATTCTTTTTAATTCCAAATGTTACTATAGAAAATTCTGAAGCCCTGGCTGGGCGCGGTGGCTCATGCCTGTAATCCCAGCACTTTGGGAGGCCGAGGTGGGCAGATCACGAGTTCAGGAGATCGAGACCATCCTGGCTAACACAGTGAAACCCCGTCTCTACTAAAAATACAAAAAAAATAAAAAAATAGCCTGACGTGGAAGCAGGCGCCGGTAGTCCCAGCTAGTCAGAAGACTGAGGCAGGAGAATGACGTGAACCTGGGAGGTGGAGCTGGCAGTGAGCCGAGACCACACCACTGCACTCCAGCCTGGGTGACAGAGCGAGACTCCATCTCAAAAAAAAAAAGAAAAAAAAAAGGAAAATTCTGAAGCCCTTAGAATTCCTGGTTTTTCTCTTCCTGGAAGTTTTTAGAATCTTTCCTTTTTCTCTTGTATTCTAAAATGTTTAGATGAAGCATCCAGGTGTCGATCTGTTTTAGCCATTGTGCTGGGCTCTCTTGGGCATTCTTTCCATCTATAAACTCATGCTTTCTGAATTACTTCAGAGACATTCCCGGTACTTTGTATGCTCTGTACATTTGGAGCTCCTATTAAGTTTGTTTTTTCCTGTGTAATCTCTCTCTGCTGTCTTTTCCTCTATTTATTTTAGTCTCTCTTTTCTGTTTGGCAGCTTTTCTTGGTGTCTGGTAATCTTGATTATGTGCTCTATTTAAGACTGGGAAACTCACAGCAGATTGATGTCCCTGAGCATGAGAGTGTGACTTTTCAATTGCTGTGCAAGGGGAGCAATGGGAGTTATTATGTAGACTTGTTTCTGGGGTTTATCAGATTCCCTCGAGAAGGGTCTTCTGATCTCTTTCCTGGAGGTGAAAACTCAACTGCCAAATGTTACGTAGCCAAGTAGGAGATGACAGCTGAGGTCTCAGAATTTAGTTTGCACAATTTCACTTAATCCTTCAAAAGTTTTAGTAGAATACTCTTGCCCACAAATGTTCCCGTGTCTGCCAGTTCAGAATCCTAATTTATCCTCTCCAGAGACTAAACATCCAGGATTTTGCATGGGCTGGGAGGAAGAGTGGATTAGTTACATAGAAATTGGTGGCTGGCAGGCAGGATCTGGGCATGTAACTACTATTTAGAGACTTTAAGCAATTCTCCTTTGTCCTCACATCCAGGGATACCTGGTGCTAAATTTCTTCAGCCTTGGGCAATTCAGTGGATAGATTGGGGTAGTTTTCAGCTTTCCCCACTCACCACTCAGAATTCAGGGTTCCCAAGCCTAATACACTTGCCACTCATCCATCTGCTTTCTAGTTTCCAGGCTTTTGTGTGTGTGTGTGTGTGTGTGTGTGTGTGATCTCATTTTTGTCATT
>NW_022320924.1:0-9084 GCF_002776525.5 Piliocolobus tephrosceles
CTCATCCTAGAAGGTTAATTGCTACATCCTTAGCCATACGAAGAGCTACAGAATCTTCTTTTGTGTCATACTTTTCTTTGTGGGATGATACTTTTCTTGGTTCTTCAAAGAAATTCCTTCTTTTCTACTTTGACCTTGGCACACTGTGCTTTCCTTTCACCCCTGCACAAAGCTGCTGGAGGGGATAAAGGAAATAGGGGAAAACTTCCTTTGACAAAAGTAGCACAAACAATGACATGTTTTGATAATGTGCCAATATGTAGTTCTGCAGTCATGGCTTAATATTCAGTTTGTCACACCTTCTGATTGTTCTTGAGTATGCTTTAATAAGAGGAGAGTTTGTGAGTGTGGCTTTATATGCCGGAGGGTGGAGGGGAGATATCTTAAGAAGCAATGGAAAAGAGAAGTTAATTGAAATAACTGTTGGATAATGCTGAATTAGATTTGTTTTCATTTGATAAGTACACACCCCTCATTTTAAGTGTAATGAAGTGTCTGTGTTAAGTTTTATATCTTGAAAGGTTCTTTTCCTTTGTGTTAATAACTTGAAGTGTTTTGATTAATTTTGTAGATAAAGAGTTAATATCAGCTTTTTATCACACATGGACACATTTATTTAATCTTTTGGCCACGCTCCTGAGGAGAGCTGGTGCCGTCACACTCCCGTCTGTTACCGTGGCCCTGGCCAAGCACTGGACAGCAGTGATTGGTAAGAAGATACTTGCATAATCTTGGGGGCGTTCTGCTAATAAAATGAGATAATTATTCTGCCTGTTTAGATATGTAAATTAACTAAAATTAAGTAATTATGGCATGGCATATAAAAGAGATATCAGGGTGCTTGCTTTGAAAAATTTGCAGTGTTCTTGAGCGCCCCCTAAAAAATGCATTTTTGAAAAATTGAAACACATTTTAAGATAACATAAAAATGAGTTAGAAAAGCCGGCGGTTTTATTATTATTTTTTTTATTTTTAAAGATTTTTAAAGACATCATCCCTGAGGTTCTCTTTTATTGAGAACATTGTATTAGCCACTCTTGGTTTTTTAAAATTTTACTTTGAGTTCTGGGATACATGTACAGAATGTGCAGGTTTGTTACACAGGAATACATGTGCCATAGTGGTTTGCTGCACCTATCAACCCATCATCTAGGTTTTAAGCCCCGCATGCATTAGGTATTTGTCCTAATGTTCTCCCTCCCCTTGCTTCTCACCCCCTGACACAGTGTTTGATGTTCCCTTCCCTGTGTCCATGTGTTCTCATTGTTCAACTCTCACTTGTGAATGAGAACATGCAGTGTTTGGTTTTCTGTTCCTGTGTTAGTTTGCTGAGAATGATGGCTTCCAGCTTCATCCATGTACCTGAAAGGACATGAACTCATTCTTTTTTTATGGCTGCGTAGTGTTCCATGATGTATATGTGCTGCATTTTTTTTATCCAGTCTGTCACTGAAGGGCATTTGAGTTGGTTCCAAGTCTTTGCTATTGTGAACAGTGCCACAGTAAACATACATGTGCATTTGTCTTTATAGTAGGATGATGTATGAAACCCTGGGTATATACCCAGTAATGGGATTGCTGGGTCAAATGGTATTTCTGGTTCTAGATGCTTAAGGGGTCGCCACACTGTTTTCCACGATGGTTGAACTAGTTTACACTCCCACCAACAGTGTAAAAGTGTTCCTGTTTCTCCACATCCTCGCCAGCATCTGTTGTTTTCCTGACTTTTGAATAATCACCATTCTAACTGGTGTGAGATGGTATCTCATTGTGGTTTTGATTTGCATTTATCTAATGACCAGTGATGATGAATTTTTTTTTTTCATATGTGTGTTGGCCACATAAATGTCGCCTTTTGAGAAGTGTCTGTTCATATCCTTTGCCCACTTTTTGATAGGGTTGTTTGTTTTTTTCTTGTGAATTTGTTTAAGTTCCTTGTAGATTCTGGATGTTAGGCCTTTGTCAGATGGATAGATTGCAAAAATTTTCTCCCATTGTGTAGGTTGCCTGTTCACTCTGATGCTAGTTTGTTTTGCTGTGCAGAAGCTCTTTAGCTTAGATCCCATTTGTCAGTTTTAAGCCTGTGGTTTTATAAAGGTACGTATGATATGATTATAAAACAATGAGATAAATTTTCTTGTGTTGGTGTAGAAACCAATATCGTTTCTGACATATGTGCATTGTATGCAGATACATCTTCATATATAAAATCCTGTATACATGATACCATGGAAAGTTGTGATAACTTTCTCATGACATCAGAATTTTCTTAGAGTACAGAAATGCCAAGAGTATAGTGTAATTATTTTTATGTTTTTCATACGATAGTTGCCCACTAAAATAAACATGGTTATTTTAAAATAACTAATCTTTAATTTTTCATGAAGCCTCCTAAATTTTAGCATACCAAAAGCTGTTTTTTAACATAAATATTCATAACTAACATTTATGTAACCTTTTTAAACAACCTGCTTAAATGCACTCAAAATTGAGTTATTTTAAGTTTCCAAAGTACCTGCTAATTCAACTGACTGATTTTTTTTTAACATTTATCATTTGATAATTCAGTAAAGTTAAATGCATGATACAATTTTTAACCAAAGCGATAGTAAGAATTATGGCAAAATGCATGTTTAACAAGGAACAGAATTGTTAGTTTTCTGGATATAGGAGTTCTGAGTCTACCATGGAGTACAGTGTCCACGTAGGATATCATTATTTTGTTTAAAATATAATAATTGAAAGAGATTGACTGATTAAGACATTGGGATTTTCTTCTTGTATTTATTGGGGGAAAATTAGTTTATCACCTATATTATCAATAGAAAGCATGATGCTACCCACATTAGATAAATCTGGCCTGCAGCTTGTTTTGGTAAATAAAGTTTCATTGGAACATAGCCACACTCATTTACATATTTCATATGGCTGCTTTCATGCTACAACAGTTGAGGTGAATAGTTATGAAAAAGCCAGTTACCTGCGGAGTATAAAATACTTACTAGTTGGCCCTTTACAGAAGAAGTTTGCTGAACTCTGACTTAAACTTTACCTGACACTGTTTCCTAGTGATAAATACATATTAAATTCAAAACCTTCCTTCCAAATATGTGTACAGTTTTATGTAATAATAGTGCTAACCAAAAGTAACTTACTGCATAAATGGTTTTGATAATAGTAATGTTAATGAAACATTAATAATAATTATTGATTTTTTTGCCATGGTTTTATTTTTTGTTTTTGTTTTTTTTTTTTTATTCAATTTCCATCTCAGATGCCCATATACATTTAAAACATCTCGCGGTCACTCTGTAACTTGTGTTATCTGTAACAGTCTTTTCTCAGACTTGACTAATATTTGGGCATCATTTAAATGAACATAATTCTTATGAAACCCCACTGCTACTTTGTTTTTCTTATGTAACTTTAATTTGTATGTGCCAAAATCTAAGCAAAAATTTTTGTGATTATAATTCTCACACAAGCATAACTCTAAAATATAAAATCAAACAAAATTATAAATCCAATTTTTCAAGTTAGTAAAATATAAAACAACACATATTATTTTGATTAAACAACATCAGTGTTCACAATAGAAAATTAATAATGACTGTTTCAGTGTAAATTCCTTTGAGTTTGGCCTGTTCTTTCCACTCTGTATTAAGTTTGTGAATCATCAGTTCATGACCACTTGTGTGCTGTCTGAACTGCTGTGAAATAGTTGTTTGTACATTGTGCCAACACTGCATACTAAGTCTTGCTTTTAAGTTCTGTTTGGCATCAGCTCCTTTAAAAATTGCAACACAATCACATAAGTTGGTAATCTAGATGATCCAGAGTATAGTTACTTTAAAATCAATTTGATTTCCTTCTTTGTTTAATTTTGAAGAAATTTTCAAACATTCACATCTGAAATTATCCTTTTAGATATGTTCTGCAAATGTGCAGGCTTGTCTGCCACGTGTCCTGCCCTGTATACTGCCAGCCTGCAATTCCTTTCTATTCTCTTGACCGAAGAAGCAAAAGGGCATCTCCAGGCTAAGAGCAAAACAAATTTATGCCATAGTCCAACAATGGCTTCACTTCTTGATGAGACTCAGGAAAATCAGAAATCTCTAGAACGACTTAGTGATGTAATTCTTCAGGTATGTCATTTCTTGGTTTTTCAAAAACTTTATTTAGCATTTAAATGATTGACTTTCAGTCATGTTCTTGTTAAAAACTTTCTCAGTCATTTAAATTAAGAAATAGTGATGCTTATTATGACTGTTTAAATGATACAAAAGTTTATCAAGTTAAATTAACTATCTCCTCCTTAGCCCCACCCGCTTGTTGACCAGTTTCTTCAGTGAATATCATGTAAAAATTTGAAGTGAAATATTACTAATCTAAATCTAACAGTTGATCAAAACAGTGTTTCATATCATGACCAAAATGAATATATTTCAGGAACGCAGTTATCGTTCAAAATTTATTGTAATTTTAAAGATATGTCTATATCTCTGAAAATATATTCTAAGTGACGTTTGTTTTCTGTACATGGACTACAGATTTTTGGGGGTGGTTACATGCATAGGTAAGTGGACTTGTCTGGCACATTTGGAAGAAAATGCCTCCTTTCCAGGCCCTGTTGCCTGTTTTATCTTATAAAATTATGTTTACGGTCTAAAATGTGAATCAAGAATTTGACTCATCAGAAAACATTCTAAAATCACAAAAGTATTATTGTATGAGTAGATTAGTAATTTTTAAAAAACTGTGTTTTTAGACAAAGTTTGTGTGTTTAGACAAAAAACTGTGTGTTTTAAACAAAGTTTACATTGTTTTTTACAAATAGGAATATTTTCAGATTTTTCAGTGTTTAGAATTACTCTTTTTAATCATATGGTTTTATGATTTTTGTCTTCTCACTGAAAGCTGGAAAGGTAGTAGAATTGTTTATTGAAGAATTTGCTTCAGCTTCCCAATCAGCCAGCCACATTTGGCAAAGAGAAGATTGTTCCTATGCTGATTTGGTATAGTCCCTT
This sequence comes from Piliocolobus tephrosceles, assembly GCF_002776525.5. Lineage (NCBI taxonomy): Eukaryota > Metazoa > Chordata > Mammalia > Primates > Cercopithecidae > Piliocolobus > Piliocolobus tephrosceles. Next base: position 5,028 of record NW_022320924.1, read on the forward strand.
TGTTGCTTAGAATTTGGAGGTTTTCACCCACTTCTTTGCCTGTGAGAGTCATGGAATGCAGATATTGCTGGTGTGACTGCTTGTGCATTTTGGGCACTAGGCTTGATTATGCTGAGATGCAGAAAGGATTGCCAGTAAGAGAGGAGAGGATGCTTTCTGATTCACCCAGGAGCTGGCCTCTGGAGAGTGTCACAGGGTTCCTCGGGGGACTTTGTCTCTCTTGTGCTACAGAATCTGGTTGCCTTTCCAGCATAGATAAGAAGCCTGTTAAGGCATCCCCCATTTGCTCATCCATCTCCAGCAGCACCTTCAGCAGCCGGGATAGAGCTTTAGGGGAGAATGGTTCCTCAGAGCATTTCTCTAAAAGCCTCTTATTCTTGGGAGGCCATAGCTTTCCTGTACCTCACTGCAGTTCACTCACATTTTCTTAGTTGAAAACAAAAACTGGAAATTGTCCCAGTTTTCTCATTCCCCGTCGGAACAACAGACTTTATTTCCCAATGATTAACTGAGTCTCCAGTTTTGCACTTTAAAGAATGTTGTAAGGAGGAAAATTCAAACCTTTTTAAAAGTCTCCCAACCACAACCCCTATCTAATTTAATTATAAATTTCCTAACTTTGGCTTTGGTTGGAGCACTGTACTGCTTGGGGAAAGGCTTTTGCTCTTGCTGACACACTTTGCTCGTCAGAGAATTTCAGTGACTTCACTCAGAGGAGAGTGCAGTGAGGGCAGTGTGCTGGGCCCCGCCCTCCTTGCTGAGGCCAAAATGGCAATAGCTCTGGGAGCCTGGCTCTGCATGGATGACTGTGGGTGTCCTACAACCAATCCTCCTGGACCTGGGGAAATTTAAAGACTCCCAGCCAGGCAAAGCCAGGGCTATTTTATTTCCCAACTCTTTAATCTTGTTTGTGGTGCTGTGTTTGAAGGATCCGTGATGAGACTCATGATACATATGGATCCATGTAGGGTAATGAATCAGTTTATAATAGTATACACAGGAAAAAAAATCTGTGCTAGAGGAATTTGTGCAATTTACATTGCCCTTATTTTTACCTAATACTTTGTAATATTATTCATTATAAAAGCTTTTGTTTATAATTTTTTATGTTACCTTTTTGGACAAAGAAAATGAGATAGCCTACAGTCACAGAATAGCTCAACGATTTTCCTATTGACTAGCTAATTTTCCTCTTTATTTCTTCTAAATTACAAAAAATATATTTTGTGAGGGTATGGGTATATTAACCAATTATTTAAACCGTGTTTCCTAATAAATCATACTTCTTGTGTTCATGTAAGCAGTAGAATTTGGATACATGACATCTGTTAGAAAGGCACAGGCAAGTTTAAGACAAAGAAAGTGAAGAGAGAAAGTATACTTCTGGCACACTTATGACAAAATGTGTAATTAATGTAAGTCGGGACAGTTAATGGGCCTGTTAAATTACAAACACTGTTTTCTTTGCCCTATAGAAATAGGGTATGTGAATTAAAGTATTATTAGAATACATTCAACAGCAAAACGTTTTGATAAGTAATAAATATAGCTTACTATATGTCCATGGAGGCTGTGGGTTAGGCCAAGTGCTATATGAAGCAAAGTAAACTACAGTCTTTAAATTATCTGAAGAAATTATATTCTAAAATTGATGTCTTTCAAAGCTCCTTATTTAAGTTTTCTGTAAAGCCATACTCAAGAAACATTTGATATGGGACGTTAGGCAAATCATTTCTTGTGATTCAGTTCTTCAAGTGCAAAATGATAGGATTTTATTACATTAATACTAAGTTTCAGCTGCCTCTAAAATCTCCATCCTCCTAACAAATTATTATATTGGAACTTCAATTAAAATGTCTGGGCAGAGTTATCTTTTAAATGGTGCTTTATAGCACTGTCCCATAGGGGATACATGTTGAAAGTACTCATACTTACGTCTTCAGTCATGTATAAGTGTTTTTTTGTAAGTCTATGTTGAGGTGGTTTCAGACTTTGAACATTTTCTAAGAAATATTTAGCTGTCTTTTGTCCATAAAATACTGAACACATTTGACTTAGTGGAGATTTTACCTTCCCTAGTTTATGAAGATACAGCAGTCTCCTCTTATCTGTAGTTTTGCCTTTTGTGACTTCAGTTAGCCATGGTTGATTGTAGTCCAAAAATATTAAATGGAAAATTCCAGAAATACACAATTCTTAAGTTTTCAATTGCATGCCATTCTGAGTAGTATGATGAAATATTGCTCTGTCTCCCCTGCGGGACGTGAATCATCCTATGTCTAGCTTACCCACGCTGCATATGATACGTGCCCATTCATCACTTAGTATAGCCATCTTGGTTATCAGACTGACAAATCACAAGATGAAGAAGGATGAGTGCATAGTAGTAAGATATTTTGAGAGAGAGAGGCCACAATCACATAATTTTTATTATACTATTCTGTGTTATTGTTTGTTATTACTAATCTCCTACCTGCCTAATTTATAAATTCAACTTTATTATAGTTACATATGTATAGGAATAAAACTTAGACTATATGGAGTTGGGTACTGTTCATGGTTTTAGGTATCCACTGGGGGTGTTGGAATGGATCCCCCAAGGATAAGGGGGCCTACTGTGCTCAGTATGTTTTATTTGCAAATACATAATAGATAACAAGATCAATAAAAATCTCTCTATATGTAGTAGATTTTGTCTGTAATTGATATATTAATCAATTGAGATGTTGAATTAATTTTGCTCCTTATATTTTATCTGATTTCTAAAAGTAGTAATGCAAATGAGGAACTCTTGCATCTTGTTTTAGATGTATTTTATGCTCACATGTAGTGAATGGTGAAATTCAAGGATAAATGTTGAAAGGAAGGCTTATATATTTAAGATACCGTTGTGTTGATGAATGTTCACTGTAATTAAAAAACCTATTTTTATATTAAGTACCTTTTGGAAAGAAAGCAAAAAAGTCTTGACCTAGAATAGCCTCCATCATTTAAGTGTACAGAAGGGATTAATCTAGAAAGAGCATGACATTTAAAGGAATTTTAGTTGATGAGAAGACATTATTTCTTGCTCTGTATCTTCTTGATTTTTCTCTTTTTTGTGTATTTGCATCATCTGGCAGCTAGTTGTCTGTTGCTTGAGTTTATTCTCAGCCTTGCTGCCTCCAGGCTCCTCACACTTCCAGTCGTGTCCACTTGCTGTGTCGCAGAGATGCTCAGACTGCTTTTCAGTCTGCAGTAAGTACTGTATGGAAACTGATAGAAAGTCAGTCCTTCACTCCAGCCTTTCCTTCAGTATATGTTGGAAAGTATATGAATTTACCATAGGTTAATCCTGTTTGTTTCCTTTTTGTTTGTTTGTTTTTGGGTTGGGGCTTTGATTTCAGTTTTACCGTGTACACGTTTTAGAGAACCAAACAGTTCTATCTGTAAGTTTTTACTAAAAGTAGGAGATTTCGGCCTTCATTCCTCATTTTCTCAGAGGTGACCACTTATACCTCATTTAGCTACTTTTTATAGCTTCTCTTTCGTGTCTCTAAATAACATGCTTATGTTTTTTTGTCTTGATTATTCAGTTTTAGATATTATCTGTTGAATTCCTACTATGGAAAATGAGACTTTAACTTTTTTTTCATGCCCTACCCACCTACCCTACCAAAATGGGTTCCCTTCTCATTCTCCTAATATTAATATACCATAATGCCAATTAGATAATAGGCAGCATGAATGGTATTAAATTTGTGACAGTTATACACAATTGAACCGTGTTGCAGACAGTGTTTAACTTTCTTTTCTCGCACAGCTTTTGTTTCCCTTAGAGGTAATTATTGCATTATTTTAAAATGTGCTGACTTTCCTGTTCTCACTTATAAACTCCGTGCTCTTTGCCAGAATTAAATATCCTTTCAGTGTGTTCAGAATTGTCAGAACTTCATCGCTTCATCTTTTGAAAGAAATCTCTTCCCAATTCCTTCTGACCTACTTGGTGCCTGTTGTCATCGTAGGATATCCATTCACCTGTTTCTGGGAATTCCTTTATCTCTGTGTGAGGTGCAGT
>NW_022320925.1:0-1729 GCF_002776525.5 Piliocolobus tephrosceles
TCTGGGATATTCATTCACCTGTTTCTGGGAATTCCTTTATCTCTGTGCTAGGTACAGTCTCCTGTCATCCTGAGATATCCATTCACCTGCTTCCGGGAATTCCTTTACCTCTGTGCTATGTCTCCTGCATCCCGCATGCTGTCTCCCATCTCCTGTGGCCTTCTCTCCTGGTTAATGCTCTTCATTTTTGCTTAGAGTCTCTTCTCCCTTAGCTTTCAGAGAAAAGGTACCAAGGAGGTCTTTTGAGATCTAAATGTCTGGAAGTCTTTATCTCCTTTACATGTAATTTATAGTTAGGCTAGTGAGAATTCTAGATTGGAAATCATTTGCTTCAGAATTTAGAAGCCATCGTCTATTCTTTTTAATTCCAAATGTTACTATAGAAAATTCTGAAGCCCTGGCTGGGCGCGGTGGCTCATGCCTGTAATCCCAGCACTTTGGGAGGCCGAGGTGGGCAGATCACGAGTTCAGGAGATCGAGACCATCCTGGCTAACACAGTGAAACCCCGTCTCTACTAAAAATACAAAAAAAATAAAAAAATAGCCTGACGTGGAAGCAGGCGCCGGTAGTCCCAGCTAGTCAGAAGACTGAGGCAGGAGAATGACGTGAACCTGGGAGGTGGAGCTGGCAGTGAGCCGAGACCACACCACTGCACTCCAGCCTGGGTGACAGAGCGAGACTCCATCTCAAAAAAAAAAAGAAAAAAAAAAGGAAAATTCTGAAGCCCTTAGAATTCCTGGTTTTTCTCTTCCTGGAAGTTTTTAGAATCTTTCCTTTTTCTCTTGTATTCTAAAATGTTTAGATGAAGCATCCAGGTGTCGATCTGTTTTAGCCATTGTGCTGGGCTCTCTTGGGCATTCTTTCCATCTATAAACTCATGCTTTCTGAATTACTTCAGAGACATTCCCGGTACTTTGTATGCTCTGTACATTTGGAGCTCCTATTAAGTTTGTTTTTTCCTGTGTAATCTCTCTCTGCTGTCTTTTCCTCTATTTATTTTAGTCTCTCTTTTCTGTTTGGCAGCTTTTCTTGGTGTCTGGTAATCTTGATTATGTGCTCTATTTAAGACTGGGAAACTCACAGCAGATTGATGTCCCTGAGCATGAGAGTGTGACTTTTCAATTGCTGTGCAAGGGGAGCAATGGGAGTTATTATGTAGACTTGTTTCTGGGGTTTATCAGATTCCCTCGAGAAGGGTCTTCTGATCTCTTTCCTGGAGGTGAAAACTCAACTGCCAAATGTTACGTAGCCAAGTAGGAGATGACAGCTGAGGTCTCAGAATTTAGTTTGCACAATTTCACTTAATCCTTCAAAAGTTTTAGTAGAATACTCTTGCCCACAAATGTTCCCGTGTCTGCCAGTTCAGAATCCTAATTTATCCTCTCCAGAGACTAAACATCCAGGATTTTGCATGGGCTGGGAGGAAGAGTGGATTAGTTACATAGAAATTGGTGGCTGGCAGGCAGGATCTGGGCATGTAACTACTATTTAGAGACTTTAAGCAATTCTCCTTTGTCCTCACATCCAGGGATACCTGGTGCTAAATTTCTTCAGCCTTGGGCAATTCAGTGGATAGATTGGGGTAGTTTTCAGCTTTCCCCACTCACCACTCAGAATTCAGGGTTCCCAAGCCTAATACACTTGCCACTCATCCATCTGCTTTCTAGTTTCCAGGCTTTTGTGTGTGTGTGTGTGTGTGTGTGTGTGTGTGATCTCATTTTTGTCATT
>NW_022320926.1:0-3096 GCF_002776525.5 Piliocolobus tephrosceles
ACTTTGGCAATGCAAAAGAATTGCTGAAGTCTTGAATCTGACCAAATCTGACCTATTTTCTATCAGCAAAAATAGGTCTAATGATGATGTCTTTTGGAAAGACAGGGAAAGGGGGGAAGTAGTGCACTTAATGTGAACTGAGATTTTCAGAAGAATGGATATGTCTCTAGTGAAAATTGGCTAAAAACATAAATTTCATGGAAGTTGGGGAGTATGATGGTGTGATTAATTATTTAAATCAGTAGACATGGAGTAAAGCAGATTACCCTCCATAAATGTGGCTGAACTTCATCTTATGAGTTAAAGGCCTTAAGAGAAAAAAACTGAGATCCCTTTAGGAAGATGGATCTCTGCCTCCAGACTTTCAGACTGAGACTGCAACATTAACTCTTCCCTGCTCTCATTGAAGATTTGACAGCTCCCCCCACAATTATGTCAGCCAACTGTTTAAAATAAATCTCTCTCCTCTCTCCTTCTCTTAGATAGATAGAAGATAGATAGATGACAGATAGACAGATGATAGATAGAGAGATGATAGATAGATAGATAGATAGATAGATAGATAGATAGATAGATGATAGATGATAGATAATAGATAGATAACCTTCTATGGGTTCTGTTTCCCTGGAGAACCTGGATTAATACAGGGAGTTAAGAAAGGACATACTACACCACCCATGGATGCAATAATATTTTCAGAGTCTCAGGGTCACCATCTTATAGAAGTAATACTAATTTGCATGAGTTGTTATATATACATTGTTTATCATTTAATTTATAGGAGTGATTCTAATTTGCATAACTAGTGAGTACATCCTGCTTTACATTATCTTTTAAAATTAAATTTACTATTTATTCCTTCCCTAGAAGAACCATTATATATGGTTGTACATATTTTTTGCTATACAAGAGTGTCTAGCTGAAGGGGCAAATGGGGTGGGAATAAAATCTCCACTCTACATGTAAATTGATTACTCTGGGAGTAGGATACATTCACCTACAGAGATCCCTTTCACTATAAAATAACTTTCACTTGCTAAACTATGATTAAATTACACTTTGTTTACCTACAGGAGGTGGTTTTTTTGAATTTGCTGCAAGATACTTTATGTGGTAGAAACAATCTTCTCCCTCCCTAATTATTGAGAACTGGATGCCACTTGTATTCTTACATTCTATGATGATAAAGCTTCCTCATGTTGTTTCGTGCAAAAACAATAGACGTGTTTTAAGCCAAACTTAAAAGCTATGTTTTCCTAAATGAATAAATATGGACCCAGATGCAAAGGCTTATTTATTAGCTAAAATATTGGTTTGTGCATTTGCAAAAAGTTAAGTAGGGTTTACTCAGGTTTGGATTAAAACAATTATTTTAAATGAAATTTTCAGTAGAGTTAATACAAGGTGATTTGTTTCAATAAAATGAAATCAAATCATTGCATAAGTCAGGTTATTATCTTGCCGTAATTGATTAACGTTGATATTTTTAACTCAAAGAAAAAAAAAATAAAATTAAGTGTATTATGTTCTAAGCCTCAAACTTGTCATTTAATTTAAGCAGTCCCATTCTTTTAATGATCTGGTTACATTATATGGAGCTTATGTTGTGTTGGCAAAATGAAATGACATTTAATCGTTTTTCAAATTATGTTGAGCCAAGCGTATGATCAGGTCGACACAAATTTTTATCTAGTACAAGGCTTCGATGTTTCCTCATAGTATTTAAATGCTTCTTTACCTTATTTTCCCATGGCTTTAAAATCACTACTGTAGTCATTCCTATGAACATATTCAAAACTAAATAGTCATTTTTTTATTGACTTTGCTCATAACTTTTTAGTTCTGTTAAAAATGTTAAGAGCATTGACCCAGTCACCAACACGTTTCATCCTCTCCACCTCCCTTTCTAATTTAATCATTATTCCTTTCAATTCTGTCTCCCATCTGCTTCCTTGATCTTTCTCCAACTTCCCAATCCTATTGCCACTTCATTTTCATAAGAACTATTGGAATACTTTCCTAAATGAGCTTTCTGCTGTCTAACCCTAATACTTCAGTGAACAACAGCCAAGCAATAAATAAGTGGTGTGGCGTGTGCGCGTGTGTGTGTGTTTGCATGCATGTGCACACACTGGCATTTGTTTATATGAACAAAGGTGTGGATGCAGAATGATACTGTTTATACCAGTCTATTAGCATTGGACACCTCCAGGGGATGGCACTGAGAGAAATAGTAATATTTTATTTCATAAATATTTGTAACATTTGACTACTAAAAAAGAGGAAAAAACCTAAACTTTTGAAGATGCTCTATTAATTACCTTTACTGTGACCATTTTTAATATGGTATCAAAACCAGTGTATGGTGCCAATTTTTTAAAAGCTCTCTTTGTGGCAAGGTTAACAGATAATTGCCAATTGAAAGTCAGGCAAAGTCAATTCAGAGTGGAGCTTTTTCTATCAGCAAAAATAGGTCTAATGACTGAGAAATTTGGCTTATAATCTAGAAGAACAAATAAATAACCCAGGTGATTATGTAATGATTATGTTTACAAATGTGGGTAGATGCAGTGTCTAAATAACACAATACCTACAAATATATGTGCATACTTCTATTAAAACCAGAGTTCACCATTTTACTCCAGTTTGGCCTAAACATTTCTAAAGGAAGGCTCACTCTAGTTAGCAGATGAGGATACCTGATTTGGCACTATTATCATATAGATATTTTCAGTGGAAGAATTCGGATTGTGCACAAGGGAGGGAAAAGGAGCATGAGTTCTGTTAACAACTTATCTGGATGTAGATCTACTGAGGTGGTATTTTCTAGTGTACTTACACACATTTAAGTTATTCAGAATAAAATTACATTTCTGAGTTCAACCTGAAATGTTTAGGGAAAGGTAATGAAATGTGTAGTCGGGCATTTATGCATGAAGACACATATATTTGTGAGTATTGTTAAAAAGAGTTGCTCAGAAATTTGCCAGTTTCCTCTTCTGTTTTACCCTGCAGAATATTTAGTGATGACTGATCAGTCTCACAGGCATCATCGAATCTTCTACAGCCTCAATAACATGTTCCAACCAAATAGGA
>NW_022320927.1:0-3096 GCF_002776525.5 Piliocolobus tephrosceles
TCCTATTTGGTTGGAACATGTTATTGAGGCTGTAGAAGATTCGATGATGCCTGTGAGACTGATCAGTCATCACTAAATATTCTGCAGGGTAAAACAGAAGAGGAAACTGGCAAATTTCTGAGCAACTCTTTTTAACAATACTCACAAATATATGTGTCTTCATGCATAAATGCCCGACTACACATTTCATTACCTTTCCCTAAACATTTCAGGTTGAACTCAGAAATGTAATTTTATTCTGAATAACTTAAATGTGTGTAAGTACACTAGAAAATACCACCTCAGTAGATCTACATCCAGATAAGTTGTTAACAGAACTCATGCTCCTTTTCCCTCCCTTGTGCACAATCCGAATTCTTCCACTGAAAATATCTATATGATAATAGTGCCAAATCAGGTATCCTCATCTGCTAACTAGAGTGAGCCTTCCTTTAGAAATGTTTAGGCCAAACTGGAGTAAAATGGTGAACTCTGGTTTTAATAGAAGTATGCACATATATTTGTAGGTATTGTGTTATTTAGACACTGCATCTACCCACATTTGTAAACATAATCATTACATAATCACCTGGGTTATTTATTTGTTCTTCTAGATTATAAGCCAAATTTCTCAGTCATTAGACCTATTTTTGCTGATAGAAAAAGCTCCACTCTGAATTGACTTTGCCTGACTTTCAATTGGCAATTATCTGTTAACCTTGCCACAAAGAGAGCTTTTAAAAAATTGGCACCATACACTGGTTTTGATACCATATTAAAAATGGTCACAGTAAAGGTAATTAATAGAGCATCTTCAAAAGTTTAGGTTTTTTCCTCTTTTTTAGTAGTCAAATGTTACAAATATTTATGAAATAAAATATTACTATTTCTCTCAGTGCCATCCCCTGGAGGTGTCCAATGCTAATAGACTGGTATAAACAGTATCATTCTGCATCCACACCTTTGTTCATATAAACAAATGCCAGTGTGTGCACATGCATGCAAACACACACACACGCGCACACGCCACACCACTTATTTATTGCTTGGCTGTTGTTCACTGAAGTATTAGGGTTAGACAGCAGAAAGCTCATTTAGGAAAGTATTCCAATAGTTCTTATGAAAATGAAGTGGCAATAGGATTGGGAAGTTGGAGAAAGATCAAGGAAGCAGATGGGAGACAGAATTGAAAGGAATAATGATTAAATTAGAAAGGGAGGTGGAGAGGATGAAACGTGTTGGTGACTGGGTCAATGCTCTTAACATTTTTAACAGAACTAAAAAGTTATGAGCAAAGTCAATAAAAAAATGACTATTTAGTTTTGAATATGTTCATAGGAATGACTACAGTAGTGATTTTAAAGCCATGGGAAAATAAGGTAAAGAAGCATTTAAATACTATGAGGAAACATCGAAGCCTTGTACTAGATAAAAATTTGTGTCGACCTGATCATACGCTTGGCTCAACATAATTTGAAAAACGATTAAATGTCATTTCATTTTGCCAACACAACATAAGCTCCATATAATGTAACCAGATCATTAAAAGAATGGGACTGCTTAAATTAAATGACAAGTTTGAGGCTTAGAACATAATACACTTAATTTTATTTTTTTTTTCTTTGAGTTAAAAATATCAACGTTAATCAATTACGGCAAGATAATAACCTGACTTATGCAATGATTTGATTTCATTTTATTGAAACAAATCACCTTGTATTAACTCTACTGAAAATTTCATTTAAAATAATTGTTTTAATCCAAACCTGAGTAAACCCTACTTAACTTTTTGCAAATGCACAAACCAATATTTTAGCTAATAAATAAGCCTTTGCATCTGGGTCCATATTTATTCATTTAGGAAAACATAGCTTTTAAGTTTGGCTTAAAACACGTCTATTGTTTTTGCACGAAACAACATGAGGAAGCTTTATCATCATAGAATGTAAGAATACAAGTGGCATCCAGTTCTCAATAATTAGGGAGGGAGAAGATTGTTTCTACCACATAAAGTATCTTGCAGCAAATTCAAAAAAACCACCTCCTGTAGGTAAACAAAGTGTAATTTAATCATAGTTTAGCAAGTGAAAGTTATTTTATAGTGAAAGGGATCTCTGTAGGTGAATGTATCCTACTCCCAGAGTAATCAATTTACATGTAGAGTGGAGATTTTATTCCCACCCCATTTGCCCCTTCAGCTAGACACTCTTGTATAGCAAAAAATATGTACAACCATATATAATGGTTCTTCTAGGGAAGGAATAAATAGTAAATTTAATTTTAAAAGATAATGTAAAGCAGGATGTACTCACTAGTTATGCAAATTAGAATCACTCCTATAAATTAAATGATAAACAATGTATATATAACAACTCATGCAAATTAGTATTACTTCTATAAGATGGTGACCCTGAGACTCTGAAAATATTATTGCATCCATGGGTGGTGTAGTATGTCCTTTCTTAACTCCCTGTATTAATCCAGGTTCTCCAGGGAAACAGAACCCATAGAAGGTTATCTATCTATTATCTATCATCTATCATCTATCTATCTATCTATCTATCTATCTATCTATCTATCTATCATCTCTCTATCTATCATCTGTCTATCTGTCATCTATCTATCTTCTATCTATCTAAGAGAAGGAGAGAGGAGAGAGATTTATTTTAAACAGTTGGCTGACATAATTGTGGGGGGAGCTGTCAAATCTTCAATGAGAGCAGGGAAGAGTTAATGTTGCAGTCTCAGTCTGAAAGTCTGGAGGCAGAGATCCATCTTCCTAAAGGGATCTCAGTTTTTTTCTCTTAAGGCCTTTAACTCATAAGATGAAGTTCAGCCACATTTATGGAGGGTAATCTGCTTTACTCCATGTCTACTGATTTAAATAATTAATCACACCATCATACTCCCCAACTTCCATGAAATTTATGTTTTTAGCCAATTTTCACTAGAGACATATCCATTCTTCTGAAAATCTCAGTTCACATTAAGTGCACTACTTCCCCCCTTTCCCTGTCTTTCCAAAAGACATCATCATTAGACCTATTTTTGCTGATAGAAAATAGGTCAGATTTGGTCAGATTCAAGACTTCAGCAATTCTTTTGCATTGCCAAAGT
>NW_022320928.1:0-1807 GCF_002776525.5 Piliocolobus tephrosceles
CTCTCTGGCTAAATCATGTTTGAAGTTTGGTAGAAAGGGCTTCCTAAGGTGACAGCTTTTTAAGGTGTTGGAGCCTTAAGATTTGGAGGTAGGTTGTTTGGGTTCAGGTGAGCGTCCCGTGCTTTCCTGCAGCACCGTCACAGCCTTATTTCAGTGAGGGAAGGAAGGAGAGCTGTTAACGAGAAGCAGTTCTATGGCCTGAAGACCTGGGCTCAAAACAAAACCAACAAACCAAAATAGACCTGAGCTCTGCCTTTTATTAGCTGTGTGATCATGGATATATTAGTTAACCTCTCTGGGCCAAACTCTATCTGCAAAATAGAATACTGGAATCCACCTCACAGAGCTGAAGGATCAGCTGAAGCAGCCTAAAGCATCTAGCTAGTGCCCAGCACCCAGCAGGCCCGGGGGGTGCAGTGGGGCTGACAGTAGCGGCAGTCGAGTCCTGCCAGGCTGGGAGGGAATGGTGAATCCCGCAAGGGCGGTCTGGAAGGCATAGGTGAAGAGGGGCATTTTTAGACAAGAGCAAGAGGAGTGCATTCTTAGGGCAGGAGTCTTGCCAGGCTGGGCCTGCTCAGGGGGAAGCAGATCTCACAGGGGGATGGGAGGGGTCAGGTGCAGGGAAGGAGCTAGGGCAGGGACACATGGAAATACAATGGGCAGTGGGGAAAGGTTGGCAAGAAAGGAGAGACACCTTGGGGGAGGGGAGAAGGGCCTCCCTCCGTCCCCCTAGGTGAACAGAAGGGCGGCACTTCAGGCAAGGAGTAAAGGAGGGAGGGGCAAGTAAGGGAAGGGCTCTAGAGGACTGGAGGAAAGAGGGAGGGAGAGGTAGGAGGGGCATAGGCAGGACGAGTGGGAGGTGCTGAGGGAAGGCTGCTGAGGGGCGCCACACTCTAGTGGCCACTCTTAGGCCAGCAGCCTAGCCCAGCACCACAGCAACACAGGCCCTAGTCAGGCCAAACTCAGAAGTCAGGGGCCCCAGCCTGGCCATGCAGGGTGCAGAGTAGGGGGCAGCACATGGCACTCCCGACTTGGTGGTCCAGAAGCTCATGGGTGACCTACATCCAGATCTCATGTTTCTTAAAGAGTGTCATATGTGTGCTACAGTGCCCAGGCCTAGAGCCCCTTGCTCACCTGCAGGTTGAGCTTCTGTGAGGACAAGTGAGGCCAGCGCCTTGGCAGCTGCTGGTGCCTACCATCGCACCCACAGCCAGCACCAGGGCCTCGGTCCCAGTGCTGGCATCCCTTGGGGTGGCCCAGGGAAGGTGGAGGGAAAGACACTTTTCCCATCTGGATAGGGCCAGGAGGCAAGAAGCTTGGGGTGCAACAGCTGGGCCCTGCGGGCCAGGAGAGCTGAGAGGTGAAGCCTCCCTTCCTTGTGGGTAGGAGCTAGGGAACGTGATTCCCCAGGAAGTGATGGAGGGTGGGGGGGCAGAGTGGACGATATGACAGTGGGGGCTGCAGGCAGAGACTGTGGAGGTCAGACCGTGGCTTCATCCAGGTTGCTAGATGAACCCAAAGGTAGGAGACTTGAGTTCAAATCCTGTTTCATCAACTTGGACAAGTCATTTGCTGTCTTTGAACCTGTTTTTTTGTCCCTGTACAGTACGGGCACCAGACAAGGATAGAGCCTTTATAGATTTTCCCCCTAAGTTTTAGGAAAGGAAGCTGGATAGATGGGTGACTGCCAGTGCTAGGGGGGGCAGGTGGGCAGCAGTGGGTGCATGGCCCAGCAGAAACGCAGCCTCCGGAGTTTGGGTGCCTTTTCCGAAGCTCACCAGGCTATCTACCCATCTTTTCCTCCTCC
>NW_022320929.1:0-1807 GCF_002776525.5 Piliocolobus tephrosceles
GGAGGAGGAAAAGATGGGTAGATAGCCTGGTGAGCTTCGGAAAAGGCACCCAAACTCCGGAGGCTGCGTTTCTGCTGGGCCATGCACCCACTGCTGCCCACCTGCCCCCCCTAGCACTGGCAGTCACCCATCTATCCAGCTTCCTTTCCTAAAACTTAGGGGGAAAATCTATAAAGGCTCTATCCTTGTCTGGTGCCCGTACTGTACAGGGACAAAAAAACAGGTTCAAAGACAGCAAATGACTTGTCCAAGTTGATGAAACAGGATTTGAACTCAAGTCTCCTACCTTTGGGTTCATCTAGCAACCTGGATGAAGCCACGGTCTGACCTCCACAGTCTCTGCCTGCAGCCCCCACTGTCATATCGTCCACTCTGCCCCCCCACCCTCCATCACTTCCTGGGGAATCACGTTCCCTAGCTCCTACCCACAAGGAAGGGAGGCTTCACCTCTCAGCTCTCCTGGCCCGCAGGGCCCAGCTGTTGCACCCCAAGCTTCTTGCCTCCTGGCCCTATCCAGATGGGAAAAGTGTCTTTCCCTCCACCTTCCCTGGGCCACCCCAAGGGATGCCAGCACTGGGACCGAGGCCCTGGTGCTGGCTGTGGGTGCGATGGTAGGCACCAGCAGCTGCCAAGGCGCTGGCCTCACTTGTCCTCACAGAAGCTCAACCTGCAGGTGAGCAAGGGGCTCTAGGCCTGGGCACTGTAGCACACATATGACACTCTTTAAGAAACATGAGATCTGGATGTAGGTCACCCATGAGCTTCTGGACCACCAAGTCGGGAGTGCCATGTGCTGCCCCCTACTCTGCACCCTGCATGGCCAGGCTGGGGCCCCTGACTTCTGAGTTTGGCCTGACTAGGGCCTGTGTTGCTGTGGTGCTGGGCTAGGCTGCTGGCCTAAGAGTGGCCACTAGAGTGTGGCGCCCCTCAGCAGCCTTCCCTCAGCACCTCCCACTCGTCCTGCCTATGCCCCTCCTACCTCTCCCTCCCTCTTTCCTCCAGTCCTCTAGAGCCCTTCCCTTACTTGCCCCTCCCTCCTTTACTCCTTGCCTGAAGTGCCGCCCTTCTGTTCACCTAGGGGGACGGAGGGAGGCCCTTCTCCCCTCCCCCAAGGTGTCTCTCCTTTCTTGCCAACCTTTCCCCACTGCCCATTGTATTTCCATGTGTCCCTGCCCTAGCTCCTTCCCTGCACCTGACCCCTCCCATCCCCCTGTGAGATCTGCTTCCCCCTGAGCAGGCCCAGCCTGGCAAGACTCCTGCCCTAAGAATGCACTCCTCTTGCTCTTGTCTAAAAATGCCCCTCTTCACCTATGCCTTCCAGACCGCCCTTGCGGGATTCACCATTCCCTCCCAGCCTGGCAGGACTCGACTGCCGCTACTGTCAGCCCCACTGCACCCCCCGGGCCTGCTGGGTGCTGGGCACTAGCTAGATGCTTTAGGCTGCTTCAGCTGATCCTTCAGCTCTGTGAGGTGGATTCCAGTATTCTATTTTGCAGATAGAGTTTGGCCCAGAGAGGTTAACTAATATATCCATGATCACACAGCTAATAAAAGGCAGAGCTCAGGTCTATTTTGGTTTGTTGGTTTTGTTTTGAGCCCAGGTCTTCAGGCCATAGAACTGCTTCTCGTTAACAGCTCTCCTTCCTTCCCTCACTGAAATAAGGCTGTGACGGTGCTGCAGGAAAGCACGGGACGCTCACCTGAACCCAAACAACCTACCTCCAAATCTTAAGGCTCCAACACCTTAAAAAGCTGTCACCTTAGGAAGCCCTTTCTACCAAACTTCAAACATGATTTAGCCAGAGAG
>NW_022320930.1:0-1145 GCF_002776525.5 Piliocolobus tephrosceles
CACAGAATTGGAAAAAACTACTTTAAAGGTCATATGGAACCAAAAAAGAGCCTGCATTGCCAAAAATTCCTAAACCAAAAGAACAAAGCTGGAAACATCACAATACCTGACTTCAAACTATACTACAAGGCTACAGTAACCAAAACAGCATGGTACTGGTACCAAAACAGAGATATAGACCAATGGAACAGATCAGAGTCCTCAGAATAATACCGCACATCTACAACCATCTGATCTTTGACAACCCTGACAAAAGCAAGAAATGGGGAAAGGATTCCCTATTTAAGAAATGGTGCTGTGAAAACTGACTAGCTAACCATAAGTAGAAAGTTGAAACTGGATCCCTTCCTTACACCTTATACAAAAATTAATTCAAAATGGACTGAAGACTTAAACGTTAGACATAAAACCATAAAAACCCCAGAAGAAAACCTAGGCAATATATGTGTAAAACACTAAAAGCAATGACAACAAAAGCCAAAACTGACAAATGGGATCTAATTAAACTAAAGAGCTTCTGCACAGCAAAAGAAACTACCAGGTGAACAGGCAACCTACAGAATGAGAGAAAATTTTTGAAACCTACTCATCTGACAAAGGGCTAACATCCAGAATCTACAAAAAACTCAAACAAACTTACAAGGAAAAACTAAACAACCCCATCAAAAAGTGGGCAAAGTATATGAACAGACACTTCTCAAAATAAGACATTTATACAGCCAACAGACACATGAAAAAATGCTCATCATTACTGACCATCAGAGAAATGCAAATCAAAACCACAATGAGATACCATTTCACACCAGTTAGAATGGCAATCATTAAAAAGTCAGGAAACAACAGGTGCTGGAGAGGATGTGGAGAAACAGGAACACTTTTACACTGTTGGTAGAACTGTAAATTAGTTCAACCATTTTGGAAGACAGTGTAGCAATTCCTCAAGGATATAGAACTAGAAATACCATCTGACCCAGCGATACCCTTACTGGGTATACACCCAAAGGATTATAAATCATGCTATTGTAAAGACACATGCGCATGTATGCTTATTGCGGTACTGTTCACAATAGCAAAGACTTGGAACCAACCCAAATGTCCATCAATGATAGACTGGATTAAGAAAATGTGGTACATATGTACCATGG
>NW_022320931.1:0-2721 GCF_002776525.5 Piliocolobus tephrosceles
ATTGGTTACTTGGTGTATGCCCTATGTAAATGAAGAGGATGAAGTAAAGTTACAAAGTCATTTTCTCGGCGTACACCCTATGGAGAAGATATTTCCTGTCATAGCTGAAGTGTGTATTGGCCTTATGTTACCTGCTTCCAAACCCCGTTTTCCTGCCTCATTGCCACACCAGTATGTGGGCCACTGTGAGACAGCACCAACCTAGAAACGGAGACTACACCATGCCACACATCTGGCACACCAGAAGACCAGAAGTCAGTCCCTGCCCAGACCACCCTTTGTGGTAACATCAAGACTGGCACATACCAGGACAAAGCACTCACAGAGAAAAACAAACTTATACCATCACTCAGCCCATATGGTGATCCCCACTTCTCAGTTACCATAGGGTCTAGAGCACATATCCTCATTTTCTCTCAGCACCACTGCTACCTACCCCTTCTCAGACAAAGGTCAACATCCACACCATCACTGTGCACTCGAAAAAGCAGCATCAGGCAGGGCGCGGTGGCTCAAGCCTGTAATCCCAGCACTTTGGGAGGCCAAGGCGGGCAGATCATGATGAGGTCAGGAGATTGAGACCATCCTGGCTAACACGGTGAAACCCCGTCTCTACTAAAATACAAAAAAATTAGCCGGTGTGGTGGCACGCGCCTGTAGTCCCAGCTACTCGGGAGGCTGAGACAGGAGAATCACTTGAACTGGGAGGCAGAGGTTGCAGTGAGCCAAGATTGTGCCACTGCACTCCAGCCTGGGTGACAAAGTGAGAATCCGTCTCAAAAAGAAAGAAAGAAAAGAAAAGAAAAGAAAGAAAGGAAGAAAGAGAAAGAAAGAAAGAGAAAGAAAGAAAGAAGAAAGAGAGAGAGAGAGAGAAAGAGAGAAAGACAGAAAGAAAGAAAGAGAGAGAGAGAAAGAAAACGCAGCATCTGCCCTCGGAAAGACCGTTCTTTCCTTCCCACACAAATGCTTCACACATAAGGAAATAGCCCAGATGAAACCAGGGTCTACACCACCATTTGATGAACCAAGAGACAGCACTGGGCAAAAGCAGAGCCCAGGAACACATCTCTGCTCAGTGAGTCACTGGATAGTTGGGGTGATCAGATCACTGACCTGCACACTGAGAACAGTTTCCTGCCTAAAAGATGACCCAGACAAGTGAACACTTGGTACAAACAGTGTAATCTCAGATGGTACAGGCTTATGTCTCATGGTGGGTAGGTCTGTGCAACCTGCCCCAAAGTTCGAGGAAGCTAAGGGGCTGAGAAAGAGGCTGACAAATCCACTTACTTATTTTTTTTGAGACAAAGTCTTGCTCTGTCGCTCTAGAGCCGGCAGGTAATCTTTGATATGCAAATGCAGGCCATTGGAAACTGGGTCCACCCAATATGGGGATTCCCACCCTTGTCCTCTTGCCCTTTGCCCCCACCTGTGCCTGGCAATGTAGTCTTCCTCACACCGGTAGAACATCACAGGGCCCTGTATTTGCATATTAAAAGACTAGGGTGGGAGGGACAGTTTTTTCCGCGAGCTACGTGAATGACACACCTGGTCAAACCAATCCCCTGAGCCCTATGCAAATCAGACACCGCCTCTTCCAGCCCCTCATATAACTGGCTGGTATCCGCATCCTGCAGGGTCTCCACTCTCGGCTTTGGAGCCCCCCTCCCTCTTTTTCTGTAGAAAGGAGCTTCTTCCTTTCTTCTCCCTTCTTTCTTGCCTATTAAACTTTCTGCTCCTTAAAACCATTTCACGTGTGCCTGTGTCGTTTTATCTAATTCTCCTCAATAGGAAAAACCCTGGTGTTCCTCCACTCATCGGAGTCGTATCAAAATGAGGCCACTGCGCTCCAGCCTGGGCAACAGAGTGAGACTCCGTCTCAAAAAAAAAAAAAAAAAAGGAATTTATGAACAAAAGCCAGGTCTGTGTTTTGGGTGACAGCAAGACAAAATGGTGGATCCCTGCACCATTTCCCCCAGACCTAGGGTTTATGGACCATAGGGTAGAGGGTAGTTCAGAAGGGATGTGTAGGACAGCTGAAGTATGATAACATCAAGGTTGTTTGACCTGAGGGCGGGATTTACGGTAAATATTAATACATGTTCCTACACTAGGATCAATACATAAACTGGAAATCTTAGAGACCTTCCTCGAATAGGGGTTGATGGGAAGCCAACACGGTGAAATATCTTCCAAGATAGAGTTGCTTTAGCCTCCACAGGCTAAGTTCACACACTCTCATTTGGCATGCCAGGAATTATCAGAACATGAATCATACCTGAGCCACTGCTCAGGACACTATAAGGGCCTCCCTGTAAAGAGATCATTGCCCAGTGTTCACCAAACATGACACAGCTCCTAGACATACCCTATGTGACCACTTGATCAGCAGATCAGAACATGATGCGGGTTCTGAAACTGCCATTGCAAAATCATAACTGAGACAGTGAAAGTGATCTAACCTAACCAACCCCATCTTGCTTCTAAACTCCAAGTTGTCCTTGTTCATTCCTAGCTGTAGGCTGAAGTAATTTTGGGGAGAACCTAGTTTATAATTTAACTTTGGAACAAAGATTATAACAGCTCTTTCCCTTTTTGCCCGTGGACTAGACTGTCTTTGTAGGATTAATAAATTAGCCAAAAGATGAGAAATTATGATTTGGGCTGCGTGGGGGGAGGGGGGGGGTGGGTGGATCATGCCTGTAATCCCAGCACTTTGGG
>NW_022320932.1:0-1145 GCF_002776525.5 Piliocolobus tephrosceles
CCATGGTACATATGTACCACATTTTCTTAATCCAGTCTATCATTGATGGACATTTGGGTTGGTTCCAAGTCTTTGCTATTGTGAACAGTACCGCAATAAGCATACATGCGCATGTGTCTTTACAATAGCATGATTTATAATCCTTTGGGTGTATACCCAGTAAGGGTATCGCTGGGTCAGATGGTATTTCTAGTTCTATATCCTTGAGGAATTGCTACACTGTCTTCCAAAATGGTTGAACTAATTTACAGTTCTACCAACAGTGTAAAAGTGTTCCTGTTTCTCCACATCCTCTCCAGCACCTGTTGTTTCCTGACTTTTTAATGATTGCCATTCTAACTGGTGTGAAATGGTATCTCATTGTGGTTTTGATTTGCATTTCTCTGATGGTCAGTAATGATGAGCATTTTTTCATGTGTCTGTTGGCTGTATAAATGTCTTATTTTGAGAAGTGTCTGTTCATATACTTTGCCCACTTTTTGATGGGGTTGTTTAGTTTTTCCTTGTAAGTTTGTTTGAGTTTTTTGTAGATTCTGGATGTTAGCCCTTTGTCAGATGAGTAGGTTTCAAAAATTTTCTCTCATTCTGTAGGTTGCCTGTTCACCTGGTAGTTTCTTTTGCTGTGCAGAAGCTCTTTAGTTTAATTAGATCCCATTTGTCAGTTTTGGCTTTTGTTGTCATTGCTTTTAGTGTTTTACACATATATTGCCTAGGTTTTCTTCTGGGGTTTTTATGGTTTTATGTCTAACGTTTAAGTCTTCAGTCCATTTTGAATTAATTTTTGTATAAGGTGTAAGGAAGGGATCCAGTTTCAACTTTCTACTTATGGTTAGCTAGTCAGTTTTCACAGCACCATTTCTTAAATAGGGAATCCTTTCCCCATTTCTTGCTTTTGTCAGGGTTGTCAAAGATCAGATGGTTGTAGATGTGCGGTATTATTCTGAGGACTCTGATCTGTTCCATTGGTCTATATCTCTGTTTTGGTACCAGTACCATGCTGTTTTGGTTACTGTAGCCTTGTAGTATAGTTTGAAGTCAGGTATTGTGATGTTTCCAGCTTTGTTCTTTTGGTTTAGGAATTTTTGGCAATGCAGGCTCTTTTTTGGTTCCATATGACCTTTAAAGTAGTTTTTTCCAATTCTGTG
>NW_022320933.1:0-7334 GCF_002776525.5 Piliocolobus tephrosceles
AGTTTCTTTTGCTGTGCAGAAGCTCTTCAGTTTAATTAGATCTCATTGGTCAATTTTGGCTTTTGTTTCCGTTGCTTTTGGTGTTTTAGACATGAAGTCCTTGCCCATACCTCTGTCTGAGTGGTATTACCTAGGTTTTCTTCTAGGTTTTTTATGGTTTTAGGTCTAACATTTAAGTCTCTAATCCATCTTGCATTAATTTTCGTATGAGGAGTAAGGAAAGGATCCAGTTTCAACTTTCTACTTATGGCTAGCCAATTTTCCCAGCACCATTTATTAAATAGGGGATCATTTCCCCATTTCTTGTTTTTCTCAGGTTTGTCAAAGATCAGATGGCTATAGATGTGTGGTATTATTTCTGAGTACTCTGTTCTGTTCCATTGGTCTATATCTCTGTTTTGGTACCAGTACCATACTGTTTTGGTTACTGTAGCCTTGTAGTACAGTTTGAAGTCAGGTAGCGTGATGCCTCCAGCTTTGTTCTTTTGACTTAGGACTGTTTCGGCAATGCGGGGTCTTCTTTGGTTCCATATGAACTTTAAAGCAGTTTTTTTCCAATTCTGTGAAGAAAGTCATTGGTAGCTTGATGGGGATGTCATTGAATCTATAAATTACCTTGGGCAGTATGGCCATTTTCACGATATTGATTCTTCCTGTCCATGAGCATGGAATGTTCTTCCATTTGTTTGTGTCCTCTTGTATTTCACTGAGCAGTGATTTATCGTTCTCCTTGAAGAGGTCCTTTACATCCCTTGTTAGTTGGATTCCTAGGTATTTTATTCTCTTTGAAGCAATTGTGAATAGAAGTTCATTCATGATTTGGCTCTCTGTTTGTCTGTTACTGGTGTATAAGAATGCTTGTGATTTTTGCACATTGATTTTGTATCCTGAGACTTTGCTGAAGTTGCTTATCAGCTTAAGGAGATTTTGGGCTGAGACTATGGGGTTTTCTAAATATACAATCATGTCATCTGCAAACAGGGACAATTTGACTTCTTCTTTACCTAACTGAATACCAAAAGATGACATACATATGGCCAATAAGCATATGAAAAAGAGCTCAACATCCCTGATCATTAGAGAAAAGCAAATCAAAATCTCAATGAGATACCATCTCACACCAGTCAGATTGGCTATTATTAAAAAGTAAAAAAAACAAATGTAGATAACTATATGAAAAAAACAAATGTTGATGAGGTTCTGGAGAAAAAGGAACATTTATACTCTGTTGGTGTGAGTTTAAATTAGTTTAACCATTGTGGAAAACAGTGTGGTGATTCCTCAATGACCTAAAAACAGGACTGCTATTAGACACAGCAGGCCCATTACTTAGTATATACCTAATGGAATATAAGTTGTTCTAGCCATAAAGTCACATACTCGTGTATGTTCATTGCAGCACTATTCACAGTAGCAAAGACATGGAATCAACCTAAATGTCCATCAATGATAGACTGGATAAAGAAAATGTGGTACATATGCATCATGGAATATTATGCAGCCATAAAAAAGAACAAGATTATGTTCTTTGCAGGAACATGGATGGAGCTGGAGGACATTATCCCTCGCAAACTAATGCAGGGACAGAAAACCAAATATCACATGTTCTTACTTATAAGTGGGAGGTAAATGATGAGAACACATGGACCCATATAGGGAAACAACAGATACTAGGGTCTGTTGAGGGGGGAGAGTTGGAGGATGGAGAGAATCAGGAAACATAACTAATGGGTACTAGGCTTAATATCTGAGTGACAAAATAACTTGTACAACAACCCCCCATGACATAAATTTACCTGTCTAACAAACCTGTACATGTATTCCTGAACTTAAAAGTTTAAAAAATCAGCATTTTATATGATTTTTCAGAGATTGTCAATTTCTGAAATGGCCTTAAAGTCAGGAGAGCAGAGTTTTAACTTAGATGTCATTGGGCAATTCACTTGCTACTTTTTTCTTTTTCTTCTTTTCCTTTCCTCCCTTCCTCCCTCCTTCCTTTCCTTGTTCTGTCTCTCTTTTTTCTTTTTTCATTCCTCCTTTCTTTTTCCATTAATTACTACTTTGTAGTGAGGTATCAAGATCAAGAGCTCTGCTCTTTAGCCTCTACCCACTATATGTCAGTAGCACCACCCCCTACCCAGTCACAACAACCAAAATTGTCTCCAGACATTGCCTAACCCCCTGGGAAGCAAAATTTCCTTCCATTTTCACCACTACTTTAGGCAATAAAATGTTGAAAAGTTAAATAGTAGATTTATCAAATATAAATGTGAACCATTTAATAAAAATTGTATTGAAAAACAGGACTACTATAAACCCCAGGCATTTTTTCTTTCCAGTCCCCGAGTATATAAAGTTATGATATAAATTTGCAATGATCACAGAAGCATAGAGGGATGACAAGCGAAATTCAGAAAGCTAGGATTTTAAATAAAAGGACGATGTTCTATAATGCTGCAATTGTTGTATAATCTATAGTCCTACAATTGTAAATAGCGTGGTATGAAATGAAATAATGAAACTGAATGGCTTCCACGTATCCCACTCCTTCTAAATGACCACACCCAACCCTTCAAAATCCCAGGTTCTGAATACTTCTTTAAGCAAGGAAGTAAAATTTTAGGAGAAAAATGAAGCTGCAATTTTTCATTATTCTTGGTGGACTCTCAGAACCTCATTATATCTCTTTCCACAAAATAATTGAACTCATGCCACACATTTCTCATACTTGAGCCTATAGCTCCACTTAGTGGTTTGTATGGTTCATAAACAAAGGAAGTTTAAGTGGTTTTAAATGGTCCTTAGTCTAGTTGAAAAATAAATCCTGTTTCTATCTTCTCAATATGGTAAAACATTTTAAATATCAAGTGCAGTAGAACTATAATCCGAATATCAAACGGTTTTAGTTTCATTGATGCTTGGGGAAAAATCATGTTCCTTTTGATACATATAGCATTGAAAGCCTAATCTCAAGTATCCAAGTCAGAGAACTCCTTTTCTCCCCATCCTGCCCTTTCTACTCCAATAGCTGTGATTAGATCACAGTAGAGGAGTCAAAGGCAAAAAATCAACTGAAATAATAAGATAAAGTAACTTTGGCGTTAAGTTTTGGATGAATGACATCCAGACATCCCATGCAGAGTTTATAAAAGGTATTTTTTATGGAGAGAGGCTTTTATTATTTTGTTGTTAATATATCCACATTACAAGTAAGACAACTATAAAGCAGAAGTAAAATCATGTGTATTCCTATATCTATGTAGATATTCACTTTTAACATTTTGGTGTGTCTTTTTCTATGTATATTCTCTACATAACAAACTATTTTTCTACCTAAAACCAATAGTTAAACTGAAGATCAATCAATGGTGTTAAAAGTCAAAATAGTGATTACCTCAATACAAGGGTAAGTATTAAATGGAAAGAAGCTAGAGAGAAATTATTGGAAGCATTGGGAATGTTCAATATTTTGATATGAGTAATGGTTACACACACATATACACATATATATATATGCATGAGTGTATGTTTGTGTATAACTGATCCATTAAAATTAATATCTATAATTAGTGTATGTTATACACCAATAAAAATAAATCTAAGAAAAATAAATTGAAGATTAATTTCAATCCTAATTGAGAAACAAACCCCTTTATTTATTTTTTCATAATTGAAAATTAATACATGCATGACTAAATATTCTAAGAGTACAAATAAATACAAAATAAAAATTAGATATTCCACCCCAGTCAGGGACTGCTTTCTTTCCTTATTGGCAATATTTATTAATGTTAAAAGCTACTGTGTAATATAATAGATAATACAGATAATATAATTCTCAATTATATTGTGTACATTTTTGAACTTCGCAATATCTCTTTAATAAATCTGAGGAATGATTCTGTATTGACATACACAGATATGCTCTGTTTTTGTTAATGTTACTACAATCAATGCTGTAACAAACATTCTTGGGCATATACCTGTCCACATGTGTGAATATATCTGTTGTATTTATTTCTGGAAGTAAAATTGCTAGATCAATGGGAATGTGTGTACTAAAAGATATTTTCAACATGCCTTGCAATGGGATTGCAACAATAGCATATGTAATAGCACATTACAAGTGGTATAATATCAAAATATGTAACCTTTGCCAATCTGACAGATGAAAAATGCTACCTTTGTTCTCATTCCCATTTATTTTGTTATGAGTGGGCCAAACATGTTTTTGTAAGTTTTAAAGTTATTCATATTTTTTTGATGATAAGTTTGTTCATATTTGTAGCTTACTTTTTATTAGGTTTGTCTTAGTTTGGGTTCTACTGAAAGCCAAGCCTGCTGCAAGAACTTGGATTCAGAGAGTTTATCTGGGATGTAATTTCAGAAAGTAGGAGTTGGAGAGTTGGTAGAGTGAGATGGAGAGGAAGAAAGGACAGTTAAAGGATACATCATGTGGATCACTGCTATAGTCTAAATTCCACCAGGACCTCCTGAGAAGTGTATATAATGTCTCCAAGCATTGTCCACCTGAGGGTTCAGAGGTTGAAAATATTTCTTTGTTAGTTTCTGTTCCCCGCTGATTGAGCATTACTCATAGGTAGTGTTAAATCTGCCATATATTCAGGCTGTGCTTGCATCTCACAGCATTGGAAAAGGCTGTGAGACAGAAAGTAGAGATAACTCTTTCCCTGCTATGCCAGAGACTTCAGTCCTGCAGTGGGAGATAACCAGGGCAGTCTAGCAACACAAGCAAGGGGGCTCCACTCCAATATCAACCCAGCGTGGGAAGCTTCTTTTTCTCCATGGACACGAGACACTCCTTCCTTATCCAGAGACACCGGTTGTCTGTATGGCACCGGGAAGAGGCATTTCACCATAAGAACCATTCAGGCTAAAAGTCTCTTTACCCCTATAGTCCTGAGATTCCCCTTTCCCACCGAGAGAGACTAGGGCACCAGTAAATGAATAACCGCAATGACAAGGGCTTAGCCAAAGAAGTGCTCTTCATCTTCCACAGTCAGGGAAAAGAATGCCACAGCAACCTCCTTGCCAGGGAAACCCGTTTACCTTCATGGCCTGAGAATCCCTTGCTCCACCCAGCAAAACTAGGCACCCAGGCCTAGGGAAACCTCTTCCACTCCACTGACAAGTACCAGTGGGAGCTGCGGCAGCACCAGATAAACTAAGCAGATCATAATAATACTACAAAGTCTCTAAAAATTAAGCTGTTGTTGTAACCAAAAACCACAAAAGTTGGCTAGTATCTGCATGCTAAACCTAGGCATGGTGACTGCTTGCTCACATCAAAGATATAAATAGGAGTCACAAAACACAACCAACATGTCTAGGAAGCAATAAAAAGCCTGTCATATCAAGAACTAGGGAAATCAGTAATCGAATTGGAAAAGATAATCAACAGAAACCAACAGCAAGATGAATCTAATGTTGTAACCGTCTGACAAAGATTTTAAAGCAGTTATGAAATACTTCAATAATTAATTATAAATTATATTGAAATAAATGTAAACAGAAAATTTCAGAAAAGAAATAAAGTTATAAAAATTCCCAAAAAGGAAATTATAGAAATAAAATATTAGAAATAAAAGGGAACATGCTGGACTGGCTCAAAGATAAAGATGACACAAATAGAATTAGTGAACTTGAGGAAAGATCAACATATTTTATACAATCTGAATAATAAAGATAAAATAGATGCAACAAAAATGAACCAAATCTGAAGGACCTGTGGAAGAATAAGAAAAAGCTAACATTTGTGCCATCAGAGTTCCAGAAAAAGAGGTGAGGGAGACAGAGAGAGAGAGGGGGAGAGAGAGAGAGAGAGAGCGAGAGAGAGAGAGAGAGAGAGAGAGAGAGAGAGAGAAACAGAGATAATTGAAAAAAGATTGAATTCTTAATAAAAGGAGAAGCCAAATATAAAAATTTAGAAAATTCTCAGACTGGCCATGTAAATATATATTTTTTTATTATACTTTAAGTTCTAGGGTACATGTGCACAACGTGCAGGTTTGTTACATATGTATACTTGTGCCATGTTGGTGTGCTGCACCCATCAACTCGTCAACACCCATCAACTCGTCATTTACATCAGGTATAACTCTCAAAGCCATCCCTCCCCCCTCGCCCCTCCCCATAATAGGCCCTGGTGTGTGATGGTCCCCTTCCCGAGGCCAAGTGACCTCATTGTTCAATTCCCACCTATGAGTGAGAACATGCGGTGTTTGGTTTTCTGTCTTTGCAATAGTTTGCTGAGAATGATGGTTTCCAGCTGCATCCATGACCCTACAAAGGACACAAACTCATCCTTTTTTGTGGCTGCATAGTATTCCATGGTGTATATGTGCCACGTTTTCTTTTTTTTTTTTTTTAATTATACTTTAAGTTCTAGGGTACATGTGCATCACATGCAGGTTTGTTACATATGTATACTTGTGCCATGTTGGTGTGCTGCACCCATCAACTCGTCAGCACCCATCAACTTGTCATTTACATCAGGTATAACTCCCAGTGCAATCCCTCCCCCCTCCCTCCTCCCCATGATAGGCCCCGGTGTGTGATGTTCCCCTTCCCGAGTCCAGGTGATCTCATTGTTCAGTTCCCACCTATGAGAACATGCGGTGTTTGGTTTTCTGTTCTTGCGATAGTTTGCTGAGAATGATGGTTTCCAGCTGCATCCATGTCCCTACAAAGGACTCAAACTCATCCTTTTTTATGGCTGCATAGTATTCCGTGGTGTATATTTGCCACATTTTCTTAATCCAGTCTGTCACTGATGGACATTTGGGTTGATTCCAAGTCTTTCCTATTGTGAATAGTGCCGCAATAAACATATGTGTGCATGTGTCTTTATAGCAGCATGATTTGTAATCCTTTGGGTATATACTCAGTAATGGGATGGCTGGGTCATACGGTACTTCTAGTTCTAGATCCTTGAGGAATCGCCATACTGTTTTCCATAATGGTTGAACTAGTTTACAATCCCACCAACAGTGTAAAAGTGTTCCTATTTCTCCACATCCTCTCCAGCACCTGTTGTTTCCTGACTTTTTAATGATTGCCATTCTAACTGGTGTGAGATGGTATCTCATTGTGGTTTTGGTTTGCATTTTTCTGATGGCCACTGATGACGAGCATTTTTTCATGTGCCTGTTGGCTCTATGCATGTCTTCTTTTGAGAAACGTCTATTCACGTCCTTTGCCCACTTTTTGATGGTGTTGTTTGTTTTTTTCTCGTAAATTTGTTTGAGTTCTTTGTAGGTTCTGAATATTAGCCCTTTGTCAGATGAGTAGATTGCAAAAATTTTCTCCCATTC
>NW_022320934.1:0-7334 GCF_002776525.5 Piliocolobus tephrosceles
GAATGGGAGAAAATTTTTGCAATCTACTCATCTGACAAAGGGCTAATATTCAGAACCTACAAAGAACTCAAACAAATTTACGAGAAAAAAACAAACAACACCATCAAAAAGTGGGCAAAGGACGTGAATAGACGTTTCTCAAAAGAAGACATGCATAGAGCCAACAGGCACATGAAAAAATGCTCGTCATCAGTGGCCATCAGAAAAATGCAAACCAAAACCACAATGAGATACCATCTCACACCAGTTAGAATGGCAATCATTAAAAAGTCAGGAAACAACAGGTGCTGGAGAGGATGTGGAGAAATAGGAACACTTTTACACTGTTGGTGGGATTGTAAACTAGTTCAACCATTATGGAAAACAGTATGGCGATTCCTCAAGGATCTAGAACTAGAAGTACCGTATGACCCAGCCATCCCATTACTGAGTATATACCCAAAGGATTACAAATCATGCTGCTATAAAGACACATGCACACATATGTTTATTGCGGCACTATTCACAATAGGAAAGACTTGGAATCAACCCAAATGTCCATCAGTGACAGACTGGATTAAGAAAATGTGGCAAATATACACCACGGAATACTATGCAGCCATAAAAAAGGATGAGTTTGAGTCCTTTGTAGGGACATGGATGCAGCTGGAAACCATCATTCTCAGCAAACTATCGCAAGAACAGAAAACCAAACACCGCATGTTCTCATAGGTGGGAACTGAACAATGAGATCACCTGGACTCGGGAAGGGGAACATCACACACCGGGGCCTATCATGGGGAGGAGGGAGGGGGGAGGGATTGCACTGGGAGTTATACCTGATGTAAATGACAAGTTGATGGGTGCTGACGAGTTGATGGGTGCAGCACACCAACATGGCACAAGTATACATATGTAACAAACCTGCATGTGATGCACATGTACCCTAGAACTTAAAGTATAATTAAAAAAAAAAAAAAAGAAAACGTGGCACATATACACCATGGAATACTATGCAGCCACAAAAAAGGATGAGTTTGTGTCCTTTGTAGGGTCATGGATGCAGCTGGAAACCATCATTCTCAGCAAACTATTGCAAAGACAGAAAACCAAACACCGCATGTTCTCACTCATAGGTGGGAATTGAACAATGAGGTCACTTGGCCTCGGGAAGGGGACCATCACACACCAGGGCCTATTATGGGGAGGGGCGAGGGGGGAGGGATGGCTTTGAGAGTTATACCTGATGTAAATGACGAGTTGATGGGTGTTGACGAGTTGATGGGTGCAGCACACCAACATGGCACAAGTATACATATGTAACAAACCTGCACGTTGTGCACATGTACCCTAGAACTTAAAGTATAATAAAAAAATATATATTTACATGGCCAGTCTGAGAATTTTCTAAATTTTTATATTTGGCTTCTCCTTTTATTAAGAATTCAATCTTTTTTCAATTATCTCTGTTTCTCTCTCTCTCTCTCTCTCTCTCTCTCTCTCTCTCGCTCTCTCTCTCTCTCTCTCCCCCTCTCTCTCTCTGTCTCCCTCACCTCTTTTTCTGGAACTCTGATGGCACAAATGTTAGCTTTTTCTTATTCTTCCACAGGTCCTTCAGATTTGGTTCATTTTTGTTGCATCTATTTTATCTTTATTATTCAGATTGTATAAAATATGTTGATCTTTCCTCAAGTTCACTAATTCTATTTGTGTCATCTTTATCTTTGAGCCAGTCCAGCATGTTCCCTTTTATTTCTAATATTTTATTTCTATAATTTCCTTTTTGGGAATTTTTATAACTTTATTTCTTTTCTGAAATTTTCTGTTTACATTTATTTCAATATAATTTATAATTAATTATTGAAGTATTTCATAACTGCTTTAAAATCTTTGTCAGACGGTTACAACATTAGATTCATCTTGCTGTTGGTTTCTGTTGATTATCTTTTCCAATTCGATTACTGATTTCCCTAGTTCTTGATATGACAGGCTTTTTATTGCTTCCTAGACATGTTGGTTGTGTTTTGTGACTCCTATTTATATCTTTGATGTGAGCAAGCAGTCACCATGCCTAGGTTTAGCATGCAGATACTAGCCAACTTTTGTGGTTTTTGGTTACAACAACAGCTTAATTTTTAGAGACTTTGTAGTATTATTATGATCTGCTTAGTTTATCTGGTGCTGCCGCAGCTCCCACTGGTACTTGTCAGTGGAGTGGAAGAGGTTTCCCTAGGCCTGGGTGCCTAGTTTTGCTGGGTGGAGCAAGGGATTCTCAGGCCATGAAGGTAAACGGGTTTCCCTGGCAAGGAGGTTGCTGTGGCATTCTTTTCCCTGACTGTGGAAGATGAAGAGCACTTCTTTGGCTAAGCCCTTGTCATTGCGGTTATTCATTTACTGGTGCCCTAGTCTCTCTCGGTGGGAAAGGGGAATCTCAGGACTATAGGGGTAAAGAGACTTTTAGCCTGAATGGTTCTTATGGTGAAATGCCTCTTCCCGGTGCCATACAGACAACCGGTGTCTCTGGATAAGGAAGGAGTGTCTCGTGTCCATGGAGAAAAAGAAGCTTCCCACGCTGGGTTGATATTGGAGTGGAGCCCCCTTGCTTGTGTTGCTAGACTGCCCTGGTTATCTCCCACTGCAGGACTGAAGTCTCTGGCATAGCAGGGAAAGAGTTATCTCTACTTTCTGTCTCACAGCCTTTTCCAATGCTGTGAGATGCAAGCACAGCCTGAATATATGGCAGATTTAACACTACCTATGAGTAATGCTCAATCAGCGGGGAACAGAAACTAACAAAGAAATATTTTCAACCTCTGAACCCTCAGGTGGACAATGCTTGGAGACATTATATACACTTCTCAGGAGGTCCTGGTGGAATTTAGACTATAGCAGTGATCCACATGATGTATCCTTTAACTGTCCTTTCTTCCTCTCCATCTCACTCTACCAACTCTCCAACTCCTACTTTCTGAAATTACATCCCAGATAAACTCTCTGAATCCAAGTTCTTGCAGCAGGCTTGGCTTTCAGTAGAACCCAAACTAAGACAAACCTAATAAAAAGTAAGCTACAAATATGAACAAACTTATCATCAAAAAAATATGAATAACTTTAAAACTTACAAAAACATGTTTGGCCCACTCATAACAAAATAAATGGGAATGAGAACAAAGGTAGCATTTTTCATCTGTCAGATTGGCAAAGGTTACATATTTTGATATTATACCACTTGTAATGTGCTATTACATATGCTATTGTTGCAATCCCATTGCAAGGCATGTTGAAAATATCTTTTAGTACACACATTCCCATTGATCTAGCAATTTTACTTCCAGAAATAAATACAACAGATATATTCACACATGTGGACAGGTATATGCCCAAGAATGTTTGTTACAGCATTGATTGTAGTAACATTAACAAAAACAGAGCATATCTGTGTATGTCAATACAGAATCATTCCTCAGATTTATTAAAGAGATATTGCGAAGTTCAAAAATGTACACAATATAATTGAGAATTATATTATCTGTATTATCTATTATATTACACAGTAGCTTTTAACATTAATAAATATTGCCAATAAGGAAAGAAAGCAGTCCCTGACTGGGGTGGAATATCTAATTTTTATTTTGTATTTATTTGTACTCTTAGAATATTTAGTCATGCATGTATTAATTTTCAATTATGAAAAAATAAATAAAGGGGTTTGTTTCTCAATTAGGATTGAAATTAATCTTCAATTTATTTTTCTTAGATTTATTTTTATTGGTGTATAACATACACTAATTATAGATATTAATTTTAATGGATCAGTTATACACAAACATACACTCATGCATATATATATATGTGTATATGTGTGTGTAACCATTACTCATATCAAAATATTGAACATTCCCAATGCTTCCAATAATTTCTCTCTAGCTTCTTTCCATTTAATACTTACCCTTGTATTGAGGTAATCACTATTTTGACTTTTAACACCATTGATTGATCTTCAGTTTAACTATTGGTTTTAGGTAGAAAAATAGTTTGTTATGTAGAGAATATACATAGAAAAAGACACACCAAAATGTTAAAAGTGAATATCTACATAGATATAGGAATACACATGATTTTACTTCTGCTTTATAGTTGTCTTACTTGTAATGTGGATATATTAACAACAAAATAATAAAAGCCTCTCTCCATAAAAAATACCTTTTATAAACTCTGCATGGGATGTCTGGATGTCATTCATCCAAAACTTAACGCCAAAGTTACTTTATCTTATTATTTCAGTTGATTTTTTGCCTTTGACTCCTCTACTGTGATCTAATCACAGCTATTGGAGTAGAAAGGGCAGGATGGGGAGAAAAGGAGTTCTCTGACTTGGATACTTGAGATTAGGCTTTCAATGCTATATGTATCAAAAGGAACATGATTTTTCCCCAAGCATCAATGAAACTAAAACCGTTTGATATTCGGATTATAGTTCTACTGCACTTGATATTTAAAATGTTTTACCATATTGAGAAGATAGAAACAGGATTTATTTTTCAACTAGACTAAGGACCATTTAAAACCACTTAAACTTCCTTTGTTTATGAACCATACAAACCACTAAGTGGAGCTATAGGCTCAAGTATGAGAAATGTGTGGCATGAGTTCAATTATTTTGTGGAAAGAGATATAATGAGGTTCTGAGAGTCCACCAAGAATAATGAAAAATTGCAGCTTCATTTTTCTCCTAAAATTTTACTTCCTTGCTTAAAGAAGTATTCAGAACCTGGGATTTTGAAGGGTTGGGTGTGGTCATTTAGAAGGAGTGGGATACGTGGAAGCCATTCAGTTTCATTATTTCATTTCATACCACGCTATTTACAATTGTAGGACTATAGATTATACAACAATTGCAGCATTATAGAACATCGTCCTTTTATTTAAAATCCTAGCTTTCTGAATTTCGCTTGTCATCCCTCTATGCTTCTGTGATCATTGCAAATTTATATCATAACTTTATATACTCGGGGACTGGAAAGAAAAAATGCCTGGGGTTTATAGTAGTCCTGTTTTTCAATACAATTTTTATTAAATGGTTCACATTTATATTTGATAAATCTACTATTTAACTTTTCAACATTTTATTGCCTAAAGTAGTGGTGAAAATGGAAGGAAATTTTGCTTCCCAGGGGGTTAGGCAATGTCTGGAGACAATTTTGGTTGTTGTGACTGGGTAGGGGGTGGTGCTACTGACATATAGTGGGTAGAGGCTAAAGAGCAGAGCTCTTGATCTTGATACCTCACTACAAAGTAGTAATTAATGGAAAAAGAAAGGAGGAATGAAAAAAGAAAAAAGAGAGACAGAACAAGGAAAGGAAGGAGGGAGGAAGGGAGGAAAGGAAAAGAAGAAAAAGAAAAAAGTAGCAAGTGAATTGCCCAATGACATCTAAGTTAAAACTCTGCTCTCCTGACTTTAAGGCCATTTCAGAAATTGACAATCTCTGAAAAATCATATAAAATGCTGATTTTTTAAACTTTTAAGTTCAGGAATACATGTACAGGTTTGTTAGACAGGTAAATTTATGTCATGGGGGGTTGTTGTACAAGTTATTTTGTCACTCAGATATTAAGCCTAGTACCCATTAGTTATGTTTCCTGATTCTCTCCATCCTCCAACTCTCCCCCCTCAACAGACCCTAGTATCTGTTGTTTCCCTATATGGGTCCATGTGTTCTCATCATTTACCTCCCACTTATAAGTAAGAACATGTGATATTTGGTTTTCTGTCCCTGCATTAGTTTGCGAGGGATAATGTCCTCCAGCTCCATCCATGTTCCTGCAAAGAACATAATCTTGTTCTTTTTTATGGCTGCATAATATTCCATGATGCATATGTACCACATTTTCTTTATCCAGTCTATCATTGATGGACATTTAGGTTGATTCCATGTCTTTGCTACTGTGAATAGTGCTGCAATGAACATACACGAGTATGTGACTTTATGGCTAGAACAACTTATATTCCATTAGGTATATACTAAGTAATGGGCCTGCTGTGTCTAATAGCAGTCCTGTTTTTAGGTCATTGAGGAATCACCACACTGTTTTCCACAATGGTTAAACTAATTTAAACTCACACCAACAGAGTATAAATGTTCCTTTTTCTCCAGAACCTCATCAACATTTGTTTTTTTCATATAGTTATCTACATTTGTTTTTTTTACTTTTTAATAATAGCCAATCTGACTGGTGTGAGATGGTATCTCATTGAGATTTTGATTTGCTTTTCTCTAATGATCAGGGATGTTGAGCTCTTTTTCATATGCTTATTGGCCATATGTATGTCATCTTTTGGTATTCAGTTAGGTAAAGAAGAAGTCAAATTGTCCCTGTTTGCAGATGACATGATTGTATATTTAGAAAACCCCATAGTCT
The DNA here is from genome assembly GCF_002776525.5 of Piliocolobus tephrosceles. Classification (NCBI taxonomy): domain Eukaryota; kingdom Metazoa; phylum Chordata; class Mammalia; order Primates; family Cercopithecidae; genus Piliocolobus; species Piliocolobus tephrosceles. The sequence goes on from NW_022320934.1 coordinate 6,400, forward strand.
CAGCCCAAAATCTCCTTAAGCTGATAAGCAACTTCAGCAAAGTCTCAGGATACAAAATCAATGTGCAAAAATCACAAGCATTCTTATACACCAGTAACAGACAAACAGAGAGCCAAATCATGAATGAACTTCTATTCACAATTGCTTCAAAGAGAATAAAATACCTAGGAATCCAACTAACAAGGGATGTAAAGGACCTCTTCAAGGAGAACGATAAATCACTGCTCAGTGAAATACAAGAGGACACAAACAAATGGAAGAACATTCCATGCTCATGGACAGGAAGAATCAATATCGTGAAAATGGCCATACTGCCCAAGGTAATTTATAGATTCAATGACATCCCCATCAAGCTACCAATGACTTTCTTCACAGAATTGGAAAAAAACTGCTTTAAAGTTCATATGGAACCAAAGAAGACCCCGCATTGCCGAAACAGTCCTAAGTCAAAAGAACAAAGCTGGAGGCATCACGCTACCTGACTTCAAACTGTACTACAAGGCTACAGTAACCAAAACAGTATGGTACTGGTACCAAAACAGAGATATAGACCAATGGAACAGAACAGAGTACTCAGAAATAATACCACACATCTATAGCCATCTGATCTTTGACAAACCTGAGAAAAACAAGAAATGGGGAAATGATCCCCTATTTAATAAATGGTGCTGGGAAAATTGGCTAGCCATAAGTAGAAAGTTGAAACTGGATCCTTTCCTTACTCCTCATACGAAAATTAATGCAAGATGGATTAGAGACTTAAATGTTAGACCTAAAACCATAAAAAACCTAGAAGAAAACCTAGGTAATACCACTCAGACAGAGGTATGGGCAAGGACTTCATGTCTAAAACACCAAAAGCAACGGAAACAAAAGCCAAAATTGACCAATGAGATCTAATTAAACTGAAGAGCTTCTGCACAGCAAAAGAAACT
>NW_022320935.1:0-8031 GCF_002776525.5 Piliocolobus tephrosceles
AGTAAAAGCTTTCTGCCGAAATCCTTGTGTCGCGTGGTTCCTCGCGCAGATCTTCAATCCCTAAGGAAGTGGGTTCCAACATCTGGGGGCTCGTCCGGGATTTGGAGAGCGGCAAGAGGACCCCGGCCCCTTTTCTTTTTCGGCGGAAACCGCTGGGCCCGGGCCACTAGTGACGGACGGACGACGGGACGACGCTTATATGTAGTCAGGTACTTTCGTTTTGTCTTTTGTCTCTGAAGCCGGCTAACCTCTGTAGGAGTGTCGAGGGAGGACAGACGTGTCCTGGACCCTCGCACTCTGGCCCCGGGGGACGCCCCGGCGGTCGTCTGGAGGAAGGCTGACGACTCTGTCAGCCTCCTCAAATCTGAAGGCAGGTCCCCCTGCCATCTGAATATTTCGTAGTACTTTGGCGCCACTCTCTGGCCGCGCGGCTCCTTTGTTTTCGTCTAGTTTGTACTGTTACTGTTGTCTTATTTGTGTGTGTGTATGAACCTTGGGACGAGACAATGGGACAGACGCTGACAACTCCCCTATCTTTGACTCTGACACACTTTTCAGACGTCCAGGCCAGAGCCCACAATCTTTCCGTAGGAGTCCGAAAAGGACGATGGCAAACTTTCTGTTCATCCGAGTGGCCCACCCTTCATGCCAGGTGGCCCCGAGACGGAACTTTTAACCTCTCCATTATTTTGCAGGTTAAGACAAAAGTGATGGATCCTGGGCCACTTGGTCACCCAGACCAGGTGGCCTACATTATCACCTGGGAGGATCTCGTCCGGAATCCTCCACCTTGGGTGAAACCCTTTCTCCATTCCCCTTCCCCATCCAAGTCCACCCTCCTTGCCCTAGAAGCCCCAAGGAACCGGACCCCGGATCCGCCTAAACCCGTTCTCCCAGATGAGTCTCAGAAAGACCTTCTCCTCCTAGACCCTCTACCTCCTCCACCCCATAACCCCCTCCTGAGACCCCCACCCTACAATTCGCCCTCGCCCCCTGTCTTGTCCCCAGTTCCTCCTTCTACCCCCACTCCTTCTTCTCCTTCTTCAATTTCCTCCCCTGCCTCCTCGTCGGCCCCGTCTTCCTCTCCAGCCCCGCCTGAACTCACCCCCAGGACCCCGCCACAGACCCCCCGCCTTCGCTTCCGGCAGACTGAGGGCCCAGATGGCCCTTCCACCTGGCAATCTTCCCTATTTCCTCTCCGTACCGTCAACCGCACAATCCAGTACTGGCCCTTCTCTGCCTCCGACCTCTACAATTGGAAAACCCACAACCCCTCCTTTTCCCAAGACCCTCAGGCCCTAACGTCGCTAATAGAATCCATTCTCCTCACCCACCAGCCTACCTGGGATGACTGTCAGCAACTATTGCAGGTCCTCCTGTCCACTGAAGAAAGGCAACGGGTCCTCTTGGAAGCTAGGAAAAATGTGCCGGGACCAGGGGGCCTCCCCACCCAACTTCCCAACGAGATAGGCGAGGGATTTCCCCTCACCCGTCCAGACTGGGACTATGAAACAGCACCAGGTAGGGAGCGTCTCCGAATCTATCGCCAGGCTCTGTTGGTGGGTCTCAAAGGGGCAGGAAAACGCCCCACCAATTTGGCTAAGGTAAGAACTATAACTCAGGAAAAGAACGAAAGCCCGGCGGCCTTTATGGAAAGGCTTCTGGAAGGGTTCCGAATGTATACCCCATTTGATCCAGAAGCACTAGAACACAAGGCTACCGTGGCCATGTCGTTCATAGATCAGGCAGCACCAGACATCAAAGGAAAACTCCAAAGATTAGATGGAATCCAAACTTACGGGCTACAGGAATTGGTTAGAGAGGCAGAAAAAGTATATAATAAGAGGGAAACCCCGGAGGAGAGAGAAGCTAGGCTTGTAAGAGAACAGGAAGAACGGGAAGATCGGAGAGACAGAAAAAGGGATAAGCATTTAACTAAAATCCTGGCAGCCGTAGTAACAGAGAAAAGGACAGGAGAGTCAGGGGAAACAAAAAGGCGGCCCAAAGTCGAAAAAGACCAGTGTGCCTATTGCAAAGAACGAGGACATTGGATCAAGGACTGCCCCAAACGTCCCAAAGAGCCGAAGAAGACCCCCACCCCTGTCCTGACCCTGGGCGAAGACAGCGACTAGGGGTGCCAAGGCTCCGGAGCCCCCCCCGAGCCTCGGCTAACTCTCTCTGTGGGGGGGCAACTCACCACCTTTCTGGTGGACACAGGTGCTCAGCATTCGGTCTTAGTAAAGGCAAATGGGCCCCTGCCTTCCCGCACATCCTGGGTACAGGGAGCGACCGGGGGAAAGTTACACAAGTGGACCACACGCCGGACAGTCGACCTAGGACGGGGAATGGTGACCCACTCCTTCTTAGTAGTACCCGAGTGCCCCTACCCCCTCCTGGGACGAGATCTTCTGACCAAACTCGGGGCTCAAATTCACTTCTCCGAAACTGGAACCCAAGTAATAACTAAAGCTGTTCAGCCCACTCAAATCCTAACCGTATCTCTGCAAGATGAACATCGGCTTTTTGATACCCCGGTCAATAATAGCCTCCCCGATATGTGGTTACGGGACTTTCCCCAAGCTTGGGCAGAAACAGGAGGACTCGGGCTGGCTAAATATCAACCCCCAATCCTAATTGAATTAAAGCCAGCGGCGGTGCCTGTATCTATTAAACAATACCCCATGAGCAGGAAGGCTCACACTGGAATTCGACAACACATTAACAAATATCTAGAATTAGGAGTGTTGCGGCCTTGCCGCTCGCCTTGGAACACTCCTCTTCTGCCAGTTAAAAAACCTGGTACTCAGGATTACAGGCCTGTCCAAGACCTAAGAGAAATTAACAAGAGAACTGTGGATATCCATCCCACAGTCCCTAACCCTTATAACCTGCTTAGCACCTTGAAGCCGGATCATACCTGGTATACAGTATTAGATTTAAAAGATGCTTTCTTCTGTTTACCTCTGGCCCCTCAGAGCCAAGACCTCTTTGCCTTCGAGTGGAAGGATCCTGAAAGAGGGATCTCAGGTCAATTAACCTGGACCCGACTTCCCCAGGGATTCAAAAACTCTCCTACTCTCTTTGATGAGGCTCTCCACCGGGACCTAACCGACTTCCGGACCCAGCATCCTGAAATGACCTTACTCCAGTATGTGGATGATCTCCTCCTGGCTGCTCCTACGGAGGAAGCCTGCACACAGGGCACCAGACATCTACTCCAAGAACTAAGTATAAAAGGATATCGGGCATCGGCCAAAAAGGCGCAGCTCTGCCAAACTAAGGTAACATATCTGGGGTATATCCTGAGTGAGGGAAAAAGGTGGCTCACCCCTGGGCGAATCAAGGCAGTGGCTCACATTCCTCCTCCTCAGAATTCCAGAGAGGTACGTGAATTCCTGGGGACGGCTGGGTTCTGTCGTCTATGGATACCCGGCTTTGCTGAAATGGCTGCTCCCCTTTATGCACTCACTAAAGGGAACACCCCCTTCACCTGGCTAGCGGAACATGAGGAGGCCTTTGAGGCCTTAAAAAAGGCTCTCCTCTCTGCCCCGGCCCTCGGAATACCCGATACTTCAAAACCTTTCACCCTCTTCTTAGATGAAAAGAAAGGAATTGCAAAAGGAGTCCTCACCCAAAAATTAGGGCCCTGGAGAAGACCTGTAGCATACCTATCCAAAAAACTGGACCCAGTCGCATCCGGCTGGCCCCCATGCCTCCGCATCATGGCAGCTACTGCCATGTTGGTCAAAGACTCTGCAAAACTGACCCTTGGACAACCGCTAACTGTTGTTACCCCACATGCTTTAGAGGCCATAGTGCGGCAGCCACCGGACCGATGGATAACCAACACGCGCCTAACCCACTACCAGGCCCTCTTGCTGGACACAGATCGCATTCGGTTCGGCCCTCCAGTCACCCTAAACCCTGCCACGCTGCTGCCGACACCAGGAAACCAACCAAGCCCACATGATTGTCGGCAAGTATTGGCTGAAACACATGGGACGCGGGAGGACCTCAAGGACCAAGAACTCCCAGACGCGGATCACACTTGGTATACAGACGGCAGCAGTTATCTTGACTCAGGTACCCGGGGGGCGGGAGCGGCAGTGGTAGATGGGCACACCACCATTTGGGCACAAGCACTGCCCCCTAACACGTCTGCACAAAAGGCTGAGTTAATAGCACTAACAAAGGCCCTAGAACTTTCTAAAGGGAAAAAGGCTAATATATACACTGACAGCCGCTATGCCTTCGCAACGGCACATACCCATGGAAGCATATATGAGAGGAGGGGCCTCCTGACATCAGAAGGAAAAGAAATCAAAAATAAAGCCGAAATAATTGCCTTACTAAAGGCCCTCTTCCTCCCACGAAAAATAGCCATAATCCACTGCCCCGGGCACCAAAAGGGTCAAGATCCAGTTGCTGTGGGTAACCGCCAAGCGGATCAAGCGGCCCGGCAAGTAGCCGCCACAGAGATATTAGCCCTAACCTCGGAGCCCAATGAAACCACTCAAAATGAGCGCATCTACACCCCAGAAGATCAAGAAAAAGCAAAAGCCCTGGGGGCAGTAAAAAACAAAGCCACAAAAAATTGGGAAAAAGAAGGGAAAATAGTCCTCCCTCAAAAAGAAGCTATGGCCATGATCCAGCAGATGCACGCCTGGACGCACTTGGGTAGCCAAAAACTAAAATTGCTAATTGCAAAGACTGACTACCTGATTCCCCAAGCCAGTACCCTAATAGAACAGGTGACTACTGCCTGCAAAGTCTGTCAACAGGTAAACGCAGGAGTAACCCGAGTGCCAGCAGGACAACGAACCCGTGGCGACCGCCCAGGGACACGTTGGGAAGTGGACTTTACTGAAGTAAAGCCTCACTATGCCGGATATAAATATTTACTGGTATTTGTAGATACCTTTTCAGGATGGGTAGAAGCCTACCCCACCCGGCAAGAAACGGCACAAACAGTGGCAAAGAAAATCCTTGAAGAAATTTTTCCCAGATTTGGACTTCCCAAGGTAATTGGGTCCGACAACGGCCCGGCCTTCGTTTCCCAGGTAAGTCAGGGGCTAGCCAGGATGCTGGGGATCAAATGGAAATTACATTGTGCTTACAGGCCCCAAAGCTCAGGTCAGGTAGAAAGAATGAATAGAACCATAAAAGAGACCCTTACTAAATTAACCTTAGAGACTGGCTTAAAGGATTGGAGACGCCTCCTATCTCTGGCCCTATTAAGAGCCCGAAATACCCCTAACCGCTTTGGACTTACTCCATACGAAATCCTCTATGGAGGGCCCCCTCCCTTGTCAACCTTACTTGACACTATCTCTCCCTCCAACCCCAAAACTGATCTACAGGCACGACTAAAAGGACTGCAGATAGTGCAGGCCTAAATCTGGGCCCCCTTGGCAGAGCTGTACCAGCCAGGACATCCCCAGACCAGCCACCCCTTCCAGGTGGGAGACTCCGTCTACATCAGGCGACACCGTTCTCAAGGATTAGAGCCTCGGTGGAAAGGACCCTACGTTGTTCTCCTGACCACACCCACCGCCATAAAGGTTGACGGAATCGCCACTTGGATCCACGCATCCCACGCCAAAGCTGCTCCAGGGACGCCCGGACCGACGTCATCTGAAACCTGGAGACTCCGTCGCTCTGAGGACCCACTTAAGATAAGACTCTCTCGCACCTGACCTCTTACTTACCCCTAGCCCTCCTACCTTGTACCGTCGCCTTCATAGCCTAAACCATGTTCGACTTACTTGTGTTCTTATGCCTTATACATCTGACTCCCCTCACTGCTAAGCCATCTGATCCCTACATATGGAGGTTCTGGCTTTATGAAAACCAAACTCACCCCGGGGAAGCCCCCCAAGCAGGTAAACTGCTAGCTAGTGCAGACTGCCCCTCCTCAGGGTGCAGCACTTCAGTATATCTCAATTTCACCAATTTCCAAATCGCCAAACCGGTAGTGCCCATGATCTGTTTTGAATATGATCAGACCGAATATAATTGCAAACATTATTGGTGGCATCAAAATGCAGGTTGTCCTTATAGTTATTGCACTGGACACCCAGTGACTGAGTGGGAACAATACAAGAATCAGTCTCATAGCGGTCACGGACTCCAGTCAGGGTGGAATTTCTATAAAGATAAAGACAGAAATAAGGATGGAAACAAGGTTTATACCTGGATCATAAGAGACCCATGGGACTCTCGGTGGACATCACCTCAGCACGGGGCGGTCTACTCCACCTCCACTGCCACCTGGCCCAGTAGTCACCTATACCTGTGGCGGAGTCTAGTTCAAACCCAGCCCCTAATTCATACACAGATCCATAAGCAAGAGACCAAGCTGTCACAGAATTTGCAACCCTTCTCCTGGCTGACCTTATTACAGGACGGGCTAGCTGTCGCCAACCTCACTGGTCTAGGCGATCTGTCCTCTTGCTTTATGTGTGCAACCTTAGGGAGGCCACCATTAACTGCCGTCCCCCTATCCTCCCCTCCCGCCAACTATACGGCAGATTTTAATTCATCCACGGTCACGATACCCGATGTAGCCCTGTACCGTGACCCGTATCAGGAAAAATACCCCTGCTGTTATTCAACACTTAACAACAGCAACAGCCTCTGCAACCAATCGGTGGCATACCCTAACAACCCCCTATATGCTCCCCCTGGTGTATTCTTCTGGTGTAATATGACTCTGTTAAAAACTTTGACTAAAGGCATTCCCGATGGACAATTGTGTATCCCTGTCACCTTAGTCCCTCGGCTGACCTTACTGACCCCGGCTGAGTTCATAGGCTGGGCTGGGACTGCCTCCTCCGAGACCGCCCAACATAAGCAGGCAGTATTCCTGCCCCTAGTCGCCGGAATATCCTTAACCACATCCATAGTAGCAGCAGGGTTGGCAGGAGGAGCCTTACAGCGTTCCATAATAGAAAACGATAAGCTGTTTCAACAATTCTCTGTTGCTATGGAAGATTCCGCCTATTCCTTAGCTTCCCTTCAGTGGCAGCTCACCTCCCTAGCCCAAGTCACCCTCCAAAACCGCAGGGCCTTAGACTTACTCACAGCAGAGAAAGGAGGTACCTGTATGTTCCTCAAAGAAGAATGTTGTTTCTATATAAATGAGTCAGGATTAGTTGAAGAGAGAGTCCAACGTCTGCATAAACTAAGCTTAGAAATGAAGAAACAACAGTTCACTGCAGCAGCTAATAACTGGTGGAACTCTTCCATGTTCTCTCTACTAGCGCCTTTCATAGGTCCATTAATATCCCTACTGCTCTTGCTCACCATCGGGCCATGCATTTTCAACCGATTGGCTGCTTTTATAAATGACAGGTTAAACACAATACATGCCATGGTTCTAACCCAGCAATATCAAGTAGTCAGCACAGATGAAGAAGCTCAAGATTGAGCTTCTAAGACACAAGAAAAGGGGGGAATGAAAAATAAAATTTTATGCCCTTCCCTAGAATGGTTCTGTTCGTTTGTGACACGAGCAAAGCCACAAAGTGTTTGTTGCAAAGCCTGTTGTGAGGCTTGGTGCTAAATGATTAACTGCCTTTGTTCTGCTTCTGTAAAACTGCTTCCCCGCCCTAAGGATTGTAAAACAAGCCCTGCCTTTGCCAGGATTTCAAAACCTAACTGAAATGCTAACAGTGGTGGGACTGGACCGTTGCAACTCGATCCCAAGGTTGCATCAGCCATGCCTGAGGTAACCCGGACCCAGGGTTACGTCAGCCAACAGAAACTACGTTTCCCAGTCCACCCCAGGGTTAGTACCTTTACCACCCCCTTTGCGTCGTCAAATCAGACAAAGACACCTGGTCTCCGAGTCGCAGCAAAGCCAATTAACAGCCTGTATGCTAATAAAGTCTAAACCCCATAAAAGGAATGTACAACCCCAGATCGGGGCTCTCTCTGACTCCCCCTTACTTCCACTCGGAGGGCGGAGAGGCCCTGGTGCACCAGTAAAAGCTTTCTGCCGAAATCCTTGTGTCGCGTGGTTCCTCGCGC
>NW_022320936.1:0-8031 GCF_002776525.5 Piliocolobus tephrosceles
GCGCGAGGAACCACGCGACACAAGGATTTCGGCAGAAAGCTTTTACTGGTGCACCAGGGCCTCTCCGCCCTCCGAGTGGAAGTAAGGGGGAGTCAGAGAGAGCCCCGATCTGGGGTTGTACATTCCTTTTATGGGGTTTAGACTTTATTAGCATACAGGCTGTTAATTGGCTTTGCTGCGACTCGGAGACCAGGTGTCTTTGTCTGATTTGACGACGCAAAGGGGGTGGTAAAGGTACTAACCCTGGGGTGGACTGGGAAACGTAGTTTCTGTTGGCTGACGTAACCCTGGGTCCGGGTTACCTCAGGCATGGCTGATGCAACCTTGGGATCGAGTTGCAACGGTCCAGTCCCACCACTGTTAGCATTTCAGTTAGGTTTTGAAATCCTGGCAAAGGCAGGGCTTGTTTTACAATCCTTAGGGCGGGGAAGCAGTTTTACAGAAGCAGAACAAAGGCAGTTAATCATTTAGCACCAAGCCTCACAACAGGCTTTGCAACAAACACTTTGTGGCTTTGCTCGTGTCACAAACGAACAGAACCATTCTAGGGAAGGGCATAAAATTTTATTTTTCATTCCCCCCTTTTCTTGTGTCTTAGAAGCTCAATCTTGAGCTTCTTCATCTGTGCTGACTACTTGATATTGCTGGGTTAGAACCATGGCATGTATTGTGTTTAACCTGTCATTTATAAAAGCAGCCAATCGGTTGAAAATGCATGGCCCGATGGTGAGCAAGAGCAGTAGGGATATTAATGGACCTATGAAAGGCGCTAGTAGAGAGAACATGGAAGAGTTCCACCAGTTATTAGCTGCTGCAGTGAACTGTTGTTTCTTCATTTCTAAGCTTAGTTTATGCAGACGTTGGACTCTCTCTTCAACTAATCCTGACTCATTTATATAGAAACAACATTCTTCTTTGAGGAACATACAGGTACCTCCTTTCTCTGCTGTGAGTAAGTCTAAGGCCCTGCGGTTTTGGAGGGTGACTTGGGCTAGGGAGGTGAGCTGCCACTGAAGGGAAGCTAAGGAATAGGCGGAATCTTCCATAGCAACAGAGAATTGTTGAAACAGCTTATCGTTTTCTATTATGGAACGCTGTAAGGCTCCTCCTGCCAACCCTGCTGCTACTATGGATGTGGTTAAGGATATTCCGGCGACTAGGGGCAGGAATACTGCCTGCTTATGTTGGGCGGTCTCGGAGGAGGCAGTCCCAGCCCAGCCTATGAACTCAGCCGGGGTCAGTAAGGTCAGCCGAGGGACTAAGGTGACAGGGATACACAATTGTCCATCGGGAATGCCTTTAGTCAAAGTTTTTAACAGAGTCATATTACACCAGAAGAATACACCAGGGGGAGCATATAGGGGGTTGTTAGGGTATGCCACCGATTGGTTGCAGAGGCTGTTGCTGTTGTTAAGTGTTGAATAACAGCAGGGGTATTTTTCCTGATACGGGTCACGGTACAGGGCTACATCGGGTATCGTGACCGTGGATGAATTAAAATCTGCCGTATAGTTGGCGGGAGGGGAGGATAGGGGGACGGCAGTTAATGGTGGCCTCCCTAAGGTTGCACACATAAAGCAAGAGGACAGATCGCCTAGACCAGTGAGGTTGGCGACAGCTAGCCCGTCCTGTAATAAGGTCAGCCAGGAGAAGGGTTGCAAATTCTGTGACAGCTTGGTCTCTTGCTTATGGATCTGTGTATGAATTAGGGGCTGGGTTTGAACTAGACTCCGCCACAGGTATAGGTGACTACTGGGCCAGGTGGCAGTGGAGGTGGAGTAGACCGCCCCGTGCTGAGGTGATGTCCACCGAGAGTCCCATGGGTCTCTTATGATCCAGGTATAAACCTTGTTTCCATCCTTATTTCTGTCTTTATCTTTATAGAAATTCCACCCTGACTGGAGTCCGTGACCGCTATGAGACTGATTCTTGTATTGTTCCCACTCAGTCACTGGGTGTCCAGTGCAATAACTATAAGGACAACCTGCATTTTGATGCCACCAATAATGTTTGCAATTATATTCGGTCTGATCATATTCAAAACAGATCATGGGCACTACCGGTTTGGCGATTTGGAAATTGGTGAAATTGAGATATACTGAAGTGCTGCACCCTGAGGAGGGGCAGTCTGCACTAGCTAGCAGTTTACCTGCTTGGGGGGCTTCCCCGGGGTGAGTTTGGTTTTCATAAAGCCAGAACCTCCATATGTAGGGATCAGATGGCTTAGCAGTGAGGGGAGTCAGATGTATAAGGCATAAGAACACAAGTAAGTCGAACATGGTTTAGGCTATGAAGGCGACGGTACAAGGTAGGAGGGCTAGGGGTAAGTAAGAGGTCAGGTGCGAGAGAGTCTTATCTTAAGTGGGTCCTCAGAGCGACGGAGTCTCCAGGTTTCAGATGACGTCGGTCCGGGCGTCCCTGGAGCAGCTTTGGCGTGGGATGCGTGGATCCAAGTGGCGATTCCGTCAACCTTTATGGCGGTGGGTGTGGTCAGGAGAACAACGTAGGGTCCTTTCCACCGAGGCTCTAATCCTTGAGAACGGTGTCGCCTGATGTAGACGGAGTCTCCCACCTGGAAGGGGTGGCTGGTCTGGGGATGTCCTGGCTGGTACAGCTCTGCCAAGGGGGCCCAGATTTAGGCCTGCACTATCTGCAGTCCTTTTAGTCGTGCCTGTAGATCAGTTTTGGGGTTGGAGGGAGAGATAGTGTCAAGTAAGGTTGACAAGGGAGGGGGCCCTCCATAGAGGATTTCGTATGGAGTAAGTCCAAAGCGGTTAGGGGTATTTCGGGCTCTTAATAGGGCCAGAGATAGGAGGCGTCTCCAATCCTTTAAGCCAGTCTCTAAGGTTAATTTAGTAAGGGTCTCTTTTATGGTTCTATTCATTCTTTCTACCTGACCTGAGCTTTGGGGCCTGTAAGCACAATGTAATTTCCATTTGATCCCCAGCATCCTGGCTAGCCCCTGACTTACCTGGGAAACGAAGGCCGGGCCGTTGTCGGACCCAATTACCTTGGGAAGTCCAAATCTGGGAAAAATTTCTTCAAGGATTTTCTTTGCCACTGTTTGTGCCGTTTCTTGCCGGGTGGGGTAGGCTTCTACCCATCCTGAAAAGGTATCTACAAATACCAGTAAATATTTATATCCGGCATAGTGAGGCTTTACTTCAGTAAAGTCCACTTCCCAACGTGTCCCTGGGCGGTCGCCACGGGTTCGTTGTCCTGCTGGCACTCGGGTTACTCCTGCGTTTACCTGTTGACAGACTTTGCAGGCAGTAGTCACCTGTTCTATTAGGGTACTGGCTTGGGGAATCAGGTAGTCAGTCTTTGCAATTAGCAATTTTAGTTTTTGGCTACCCAAGTGCGTCCAGGCGTGCATCTGCTGGATCATGGCCATAGCTTCTTTTTGAGGGAGGACTATTTTCCCTTCTTTTTCCCAATTTTTTGTGGCTTTGTTTTTTACTGCCCCCAGGGCTTTTGCTTTTTCTTGATCTTCTGGGGTGTAGATGCGCTCATTTTGAGTGGTTTCATTGGGCTCCGAGGTTAGGGCTAATATCTCTGTGGCGGCTACTTGCCGGGCCGCTTGATCCGCTTGGCGGTTACCCACAGCAACTGGATCTTGACCCTTTTGGTGCCCGGGGCAGTGGATTATGGCTATTTTTCGTGGGAGGAAGAGGGCCTTTAGTAAGGCAATTATTTCGGCTTTATTTTTGATTTCTTTTCCTTCTGATGTCAGGAGGCCCCTCCTCTCATATATGCTTCCATGGGTATGTGCCGTTGCGAAGGCATAGCGGCTGTCAGTGTATATATTAGCCTTTTTCCCTTTAGAAAGTTCTAGGGCCTTTGTTAGTGCTATTAACTCAGCCTTTTGTGCAGACGTGTTAGGGGGCAGTGCTTGTGCCCAAATGGTGGTGTGCCCATCTACCACTGCCGCTCCCGCCCCCCGGGTACCTGAGTCAAGATAACTGCTGCCGTCTGTATACCAAGTGTGATCCGCGTCTGGGAGTTCTTGGTCCTTGAGGTCCTCCCGCGTCCCATGTGTTTCAGCCAATACTTGCCGACAATCATGTGGGCTTGGTTGGTTTCCTGGTGTCGGCAGCAGCGTGGCAGGGTTTAGGGTGACTGGAGGGCCGAACCGAATGCGATCTGTGTCCAGCAAGAGGGCCTGGTAGTGGGTTAGGCGCGTGTTGGTTATCCATCGGTCCGGTGGCTGCCGCACTATGGCCTCTAAAGCATGTGGGGTAACAACAGTTAGCGGTTGTCCAAGGGTCAGTTTTGCAGAGTCTTTGACCAACATGGCAGTAGCTGCCATGATGCGGAGGCATGGGGGCCAGCCGGATGCGACTGGGTCCAGTTTTTTGGATAGGTATGCTACAGGTCTTCTCCAGGGCCCTAATTTTTGGGTGAGGACTCCTTTTGCAATTCCTTTCTTTTCATCTAAGAAGAGGGTGAAAGGTTTTGAAGTATCGGGTATTCCGAGGGCCGGGGCAGAGAGGAGAGCCTTTTTTAAGGCCTCAAAGGCCTCCTCATGTTCCGCTAGCCAGGTGAAGGGGGTGTTCCCTTTAGTGAGTGCATAAAGGGGAGCAGCCATTTCAGCAAAGCCGGGTATCCATAGACGACAGAACCCAGCCGTCCCCAGGAATTCACGTACCTCTCTGGAATTCTGAGGAGGAGGAATGTGAGCCACTGCCTTGATTCGCCCAGGGGTGAGCCACCTTTTTCCCTCACTCAGGATATACCCCAGATATGTTACCTTAGTTTGGCAGAGCTGCGCCTTTTTGGCCGATGCCCGATATCCTTTTATACTTAGTTCTTGGAGTAGATGTCTGGTGCCCTGTGTGCAGGCTTCCTCCGTAGGAGCAGCCAGGAGGAGATCATCCACATACTGGAGTAAGGTCATTTCAGGATGCTGGGTCCGGAAGTCGGTTAGGTCCCGGTGGAGAGCCTCATCAAAGAGAGTAGGAGAGTTTTTGAATCCCTGGGGAAGTCGGGTCCAGGTTAATTGACCTGAGATCCCTCTTTCAGGATCCTTCCACTCGAAGGCAAAGAGGTCTTGGCTCTGAGGGGCCAGAGGTAAACAGAAGAAAGCATCTTTTAAATCTAATACTGTATACCAGGTATGATCCGGCTTCAAGGTGCTAAGCAGGTTATAAGGGTTAGGGACTGTGGGATGGATATCCACAGTTCTCTTGTTAATTTCTCTTAGGTCTTGGACAGGCCTGTAATCCTGAGTACCAGGTTTTTTAACTGGCAGAAGAGGAGTGTTCCAAGGCGAGCGGCAAGGCCGCAACACTCCTAATTCTAGATATTTGTTAATGTGTTGTCGAATTCCAGTGTGAGCCTTCCTGCTCATGGGGTATTGTTTAATAGATACAGGCACCGCCGCTGGCTTTAATTCAATTAGGATTGGGGGTTGATATTTAGCCAGCCCGAGTCCTCCTGTTTCTGCCCAAGCTTGGGGAAAGTCCCGTAACCACATATCGGGGAGGCTATTATTGACCGGGGTATCAAAAAGCCGATGTTCATCTTGCAGAGATACGGTTAGGATTTGAGTGGGCTGAACAGCTTTAGTTATTACTTGGGTTCCAGTTTCGGAGAAGTGAATTTGAGCCCCGAGTTTGGTCAGAAGATCTCGTCCCAGGAGGGGGTAGGGGCACTCGGGTACTACTAAGAAGGAGTGGGTCACCATTCCCCGTCCTAGGTCGACTGTCCGGCGTGTGGTCCACTTGTGTAACTTTCCCCCGGTCGCTCCCTGTACCCAGGATGTGCGGGAAGGCAGGGGCCCATTTGCCTTTACTAAGACCGAATGCTGAGCACCTGTGTCCACCAGAAAGGTGGTGAGTTGCCCCCCCACAGAGAGAGTTAGCCGAGGCTCGGGGGGGGCTCCGGAGCCTTGGCACCCCTAGTCGCTGTCTTCGCCCAGGGTCAGGACAGGGGTGGGGGTCTTCTTCGGCTCTTTGGGACGTTTGGGGCAGTCCTTGATCCAATGTCCTCGTTCTTTGCAATAGGCACACTGGTCTTTTTCGACTTTGGGCCGCCTTTTTGTTTCCCCTGACTCTCCTGTCCTTTTCTCTGTTACTACGGCTGCCAGGATTTTAGTTAAATGCTTATCCCTTTTTCTGTCTCTCCGATCTTCCCGTTCTTCCTGTTCTCTTACAAGCCTAGCTTCTCTCTCCTCCGGGGTTTCCCTCTTATTATATACTTTTTCTGCCTCTCTAACCAATTCCTGTAGCCCGTAAGTTTGGATTCCATCTAATCTTTGGAGTTTTCCTTTGATGTCTGGTGCTGCCTGATCTATGAACGACATGGCCACGGTAGCCTTGTGTTCTAGTGCTTCTGGATCAAATGGGGT
Source organism: Piliocolobus tephrosceles (assembly GCF_002776525.5). Taxonomy (NCBI): domain Eukaryota; kingdom Metazoa; phylum Chordata; class Mammalia; order Primates; family Cercopithecidae; genus Piliocolobus; species Piliocolobus tephrosceles. The sequence goes on from NW_022320936.1 coordinate 6,350, forward strand.
ATACATTCGGAACCCTTCCAGAAGCCTTTCCATAAAGGCCGCCGGGCTTTCGTTCTTTTCCTGAGTTATAGTTCTTACCTTAGCCAAATTGGTGGGGCGTTTTCCTGCCCCTTTGAGACCCACCAACAGAGCCTGGCGATAGATTCGGAGACGCTCCCTACCTGGTGCTGTTTCATAGTCCCAGTCTGGACGGGTGAGGGGAAATCCCTCGCCTATCTCGTTGGGAAGTTGGGTGGGGAGGCCCCCTGGTCCCGGCACATTTTTCCTAGCTTCCAAGAGGACCCGTTGCCTTTCTTCAGTGGACAGGAGGACCTGCAATAGTTGCTGACAGTCATCCCAGGTAGGCTGGTGGGTGAGGAGAATGGATTCTATTAGCGACGTTAGGGCCTGAGGGTCTTGGGAAAAGGAGGGGTTGTGGGTTTTCCAATTGTAGAGGTCGGAGGCAGAGAAGGGCCAGTACTGGATTGTGCGGTTGACGGTACGGAGAGGAAATAGGGAAGATTGCCAGGTGGAAGGGCCATCTGGGCCCTCAGTCTGCCGGAAGCGAAGGCGGGGGGTCTGTGGCGGGGTCCTGGGGGTGAGTTCAGGCGGGGCTGGAGAGGAAGACGGGGCCGACGAGGAGGCAGGGGAGGAAATTGAAGAAGGAGAAGAAGGAGTGGGGGTAGAAGGAGGAACTGGGGACAAGACAGGGGGCGAGGGCGAATTGTAGGGTGGGGGTCTCAGGAGGGGGTTATGGGGTGGAGGAGGTAGAGGGTCTAGGAGGAGAAGGTCTTTCTGAGACTCATCTGGGAGAACGGGTTTAGGCGGATCCGGGGTCCGGTTCCTTGGGGCTTCTAGGGCAAGGAGGGTGGACTTGGATGGGGAAGGGGAATGGAGAAAGGGTTTCACCCAAGGTGGAGGATTCCGGACGAGATCCTCCCAGGTGATAATGTAGGCCACCTGGTCTGGGTGACCAAGTGGCCCAGGATCCATCACTTTTGTCTTAACCTGCAAAATAATGGAGAGGTTAAAAGTTCCGTCTCGGGGCCACCTGGCATGAAGGGTGGGCCACTCGGATGAACAGAAAGTTTGCCATCGTCCTTTTCGGACTCCTACGGAAAGATTGTGGGCTCTGGCCTGGACGTCTGAAAAGTGTGTCAGAGTCAAAGATAGGGGAGTTGTCAGCGTCTGTCCCATTGTCTCGTCCCAAGGTTCATACACACACACAAATAAGACAACAGTAACAGTACAAACTAGACGAAAACAAAGGAGCCGCGCGGCCAGAGAGTGGCGCCAAAGTACTACGAAATATTCAGATGGCAGGGGGACCTGCCTTCAGATTTGAGGAGGCTGACAGAGTCGTCAGCCTTCCTCCAGACGACCGCCGGGGCGTCCCCCGGGGCCAGAGTGCGAGGGTCCAGGACACGTCTGTCCTCCCTCGACACTCCTACAGAGGTTAGCCGGCTTCAGAGACAAAAGACAAAACGAAAGTACCTGACTACATATAAGCGTCGTCCCGTCGTCCGTCCGTCACTAGTGGCCCGGGCCCAGCGGTTTCCGCCGAAAAAGAAAAGGGGCCGGGGTCCTCTTGCCGCTCTCCAAATCCCGGACGAGCCCCCAGATGTTGGAACCCACTTCCTTAGGGATTGAAGATCTGCGCGAGGAACCACGCGACACAAGGATTTCGGCAGAAAGCTTTTACT
>NW_022320937.1:0-1552 GCF_002776525.5 Piliocolobus tephrosceles
AGTTACACCTTTCTCTTCATGAAGCAGTTTGCTAACACTGTTTTTGTGGAATCTGCAAAGTGGTATTTGGGAGCACATTGAGGCCTATGGTGAAACAGGAAATATCCTTAGATGAAAAATAGAAGGACGCTTTCTGAGAAACCACTTTATGATATGTGAGTTCTTTTCAGAGAGTTATACTTTCATATCATGGAGTAGTCTATTACTACTGTCTTTGGGGAATCTGAGAAGGGATATATTGGATTGCACTGAGGCCTATGCTGAGAAAGGAAATATCCTCAATTTAAAACGTGAAAGAAACTTTCTGAGACACTTCTTTGTGATGTGTTAATTCATCTCAGAGAGTTATACCTTAGTCTTCATGAAGCAGTTTGCTAACACTGTTTTCGTGGAATCTGCAACATGATATTTGGGAGTGCATTGAGGCCTGTGATGAAAAAGGAAATATCCTCAGATGAAAACTGGAAAGAAGTCTTCTGAGAAACTGCATTGTGATGTCTGAATGCAACTCACAAAGTTACATTTTTCTTTTCATTGATCAGTTTGCCAACACTGTTTTCTTGAAATCTGCAATGGGATATTTCTTAGCGCCATGAAGCTTATGTTGACAAAGGAAATATCCTCTGATAAAAACGAGAGAGAAGCTTTCTGAGAAACTGCTTTCTGATGTGTGAGTTCATCTCACAGAGTTACATATGTATTTCGTGGAGATGTTTGCTAGCACTCTTTGTGGAATCTGAGAAGTGATATTTTGGATCGCTATGAAGACTCCTTGGATGAAGGAAATATCCTCAGATAAAAACCAGAAAGAAGCTTTCTGAGAAACTGCTTTATGATGCTTGAATTCATCTCACAATGTTATACCACTCTCTCATGGAGGAGTTTGCTAGCTCTATTTTTGAGGGATCTCAGAAGTGATGTTTTGGATATCATTGAATCCCATGGTGAATATTGAAATATCCACAGATAAAACCTGGGAAGAAGCCTTCTCAGAAACTACTTTGTGGTGTGTGAATTCACCTCACAGAGTTACACTATTGCTTTCATTGAGATGTTTGCTAACACTGTTTTCACAGAATCTGCAATGAGATATATGGGAGTGCTTTGAGAACTGAAAAATCCTCAGATAAAAACGAGAAAGAAGCTTTCTGGGAAACATCTTTGTGATGTGTGAGTTCATCTCACAGAGTTACACTTTTCTCTTCATGAAGCACTTCGCTAACACTGTTTTCGTGGAATATGAAAAGTGATATTTGGGAGCACATTGAGGGCTATGGTGAAAAAGGATATATCCACAGATGAAAACTGGAAAGAAGCGTTCTGAGAAACTGCATTGTGATGTGTGAATACAACTCACAGAATTACACTTTTGTTTTCATTGATCAATTTGTTAACACCGTTTTCTTGAAATCTGCAATGGGATATTTCTTAGCACCATGAAGCTTAGGGTGACAAAGGAAATATCCTCTGATAAAAACGAGAAGGAAACTTTCAGAGAAACTGCTTTGTGATGTGTGAATTCATCTCACAGAGTTACACCTTTCTCTTCATG
>NW_022320938.1:0-1552 GCF_002776525.5 Piliocolobus tephrosceles
CATGAAGAGAAAGGTGTAACTCTGTGAGATGAATTCACACATCACAAAGCAGTTTCTCTGAAAGTTTCCTTCTCGTTTTTATCAGAGGATATTTCCTTTGTCACCCTAAGCTTCATGGTGCTAAGAAATATCCCATTGCAGATTTCAAGAAAACGGTGTTAACAAATTGATCAATGAAAACAAAAGTGTAATTCTGTGAGTTGTATTCACACATCACAATGCAGTTTCTCAGAACGCTTCTTTCCAGTTTTCATCTGTGGATATATCCTTTTTCACCATAGCCCTCAATGTGCTCCCAAATATCACTTTTCATATTCCACGAAAACAGTGTTAGCGAAGTGCTTCATGAAGAGAAAAGTGTAACTCTGTGAGATGAACTCACACATCACAAAGATGTTTCCCAGAAAGCTTCTTTCTCGTTTTTATCTGAGGATTTTTCAGTTCTCAAAGCACTCCCATATATCTCATTGCAGATTCTGTGAAAACAGTGTTAGCAAACATCTCAATGAAAGCAATAGTGTAACTCTGTGAGGTGAATTCACACACCACAAAGTAGTTTCTGAGAAGGCTTCTTCCCAGGTTTTATCTGTGGATATTTCAATATTCACCATGGGATTCAATGATATCCAAAACATCACTTCTGAGATCCCTCAAAAATAGAGCTAGCAAACTCCTCCATGAGAGAGTGGTATAACATTGTGAGATGAATTCAAGCATCATAAAGCAGTTTCTCAGAAAGCTTCTTTCTGGTTTTTATCTGAGGATATTTCCTTCATCCAAGGAGTCTTCATAGCGATCCAAAATATCACTTCTCAGATTCCACAAAGAGTGCTAGCAAACATCTCCACGAAATACATATGTAACTCTGTGAGATGAACTCACACATCAGAAAGCAGTTTCTCAGAAAGCTTCTCTCTCGTTTTTATCAGAGGATATTTCCTTTGTCAACATAAGCTTCATGGCGCTAAGAAATATCCCATTGCAGATTTCAAGAAAACAGTGTTGGCAAACTGATCAATGAAAAGAAAAATGTAACTTTGTGAGTTGCATTCAGACATCACAATGCAGTTTCTCAGAAGACTTCTTTCCAGTTTTCATCTGAGGATATTTCCTTTTTCATCACAGGCCTCAATGCACTCCCAAATATCATGTTGCAGATTCCACGAAAACAGTGTTAGCAAACTGCTTCATGAAGACTAAGGTATAACTCTCTGAGATGAATTAACACATCACAAAGAAGTGTCTCAGAAAGTTTCTTTCACGTTTTAAATTGAGGATATTTCCTTTCTCAGCATAGGCCTCAGTGCAATCCAATATATCCCTTCTCAGATTCCCCAAAGACAGTAGTAATAGACTACTCCATGATATGAAAGTATAACTCTCTGAAAAGAACTCACATATCATAAAGTGGTTTCTCAGAAAGCGTCCTTCTATTTTTCATCTAAGGATATTTCCTGTTTCACCATAGGCCTCAATGTGCTCCCAAATACCACTTTGCAGATTCCACAAAAACAGTGTTAGCAAACTGCTTCATGAAGAGAAAGGTGTAACT
>NW_022320939.1:0-3496 GCF_002776525.5 Piliocolobus tephrosceles
TGCCTAGACAGAGCCAATTTATCAAGACAGGGAAATTGCCATAGAGAAAGAGTAAGTCATGCAGAGCTGACTGTGCAGAAGACCAATTTATTACTACTCAAATCAGTCTCCCTGAGCATTCAGGAATCAGAGCTTTTAAGAACAACTTGGTGGGTGGGAGTAAGCCAGTGAGGCAGGAGTGCCAATTAGTCAGAGATGAAAGTTTAGGGAGTTGGAGCTGTCTTCTTGCGTTGAGTCAGTTCCTGCAGGGAGGGCACAAGATCAGATGAGCCAGTTTATCCATCTGGGTAGTGCCAGCTGACCCATCAAGGGCAGGGTCTGCAAAATATCTCAAGTACTGGTCTTAGGTTTTACAATCATACATATATATATATATATATATATATATATTTTTTTTTTGTTGTTGTTGTTGTTGTTAGATGGAGTCTTGCTCTGTTGCCCAGGCTGGAGTGATCTTGGCTCACTGCAACTGCTGCTTCCCAGGTCTAAGTGATTCTCTTGCCTCAGCCTCCTGAATAGTTGGGACTACAGGTGTGTGCCATGATGCCCCGTTTTTGTATTTTTAATAGAGACGGGGTTTCACCATGTGGCCAGGCTGGTCTCGAACTCTTGACCTCAGGTGATTCGCCTGCCTCGGCCTCCCAAAGTGCTGGGATTACAAGCGTGAGCCACTACATCTGGCCTATGTGTATGGTCCAAGGTGGCTGCCACAGCACCAGCATCACATCTGGCACAATAGTGCAGCCATCAAGGCAAGAAAGAAGAGAAAGGTGAGATGCCAGGGTAAAATGTGACCTGCTTCTACACTCCATCTGGACCTGGTGGGGGATGGCAGACAGGTATAGATGCAGAGAGGTCTTGCCAACCAAACAGGGATAAAAATGAGAAACCTTGGTCATCTCAACGAGACCTGGATTTGGAAAACTAGGAGGTTTGCCAGCCAAAGAATTTCTTAGGAAGACAGTATCTCCTTAGCCCACTACGGTTTTCAGTGGTTTTGAGAGACCAGTATATTGTGTATGAGGACATCAGGACATACTCTAAAACTCTCATGTAGTGGAAATATGTTGTTTTGTCTGAATGGCATTCAGGTTTTCCCTGAAAGCCACTAGTTTTTTTTTTTTTTTTTTTTTTTTTTTTTTTTTTTTTTAATTGAGATGAACTATTGCTCTGTTGCCAAGGCTGGAGTGCAGCGGTGCAATCCTGGCTCACTGCAACCTCCGCCTCCCATGTTAAAGCAATTCTCCTGCCTCAGCCTCCCGAGTAGCTGGGACTATAGGCGCCTGCCACCACGCCCAGCTAATTTTTTGCATTTTTAGTAGAGATGGGGTTTTACCGTGTTAGCCAGGATTGTCTCGATCTCCTGATCTTGTGATCTGCCCGCCTTGGCCTCCCAAAGTGCTGGGATTACAGGCGTGAGCCACCATGCCAGCCTAGTTTTGGAGCTATGGAATCCAACCTTGCCTTGAGCAAAGGAAGGGTGTTTTTAGAGGACTATTAGGTAGTTGGCCCAGGCATCAGAGGACCTAGTATCTGATCTGAGATCTGAATGAGCAGTAGAAGTTGGCCAAGAGGGCAAACAAGGACTCCAAACAGAGGGACCGGCATGGACAAGGCTGGGTGAGGGCACATAGCTTATCTGATAAATTGTTTAGGGTTCATGTGGCAAGAGATGATTCAGGGGCTAGGAACTGACGCCTCTGTGGCTAACTAAAGGAGTCTGGTTTTGTCTTGAAACCATGGGAGACACTGAATGACTTAATTCAGGGAAAAACTCGACTAGAACCATGGTCTCTGGGAAAGCAACAATTTCTAGTATGTGGCAGACATTGCTCGATATTTATAAACTGCCTTTCTTTTTCCTCCTGGGCACAGGGCAAGACTACAATTCCCAGGCTCTGTTGTAGTCAGGTGAAGCCATGTGACTGAGTTTGAGCCCATCAAGTATAGATGAAAGGGATATATAGTATTTCTAGGCCCAGCACATAACAATCTCGTGCACAGCCCTCCACATTCTCTTTTTCCCATTTTGCAGGAGAAGATCTGAGGACCTAGATGGGGCAGCTCCAAGATGGAAGTAGCCTGGATCCCTGAGTCACCATTTGGAGACGAGCCTGCCATGGACTATTATGTGAGCAAAGAATCCATTTTTTTTGGGGTGGGGGTGGGGGATGGAGTATTGCTCTGTGGCCCAGGCTGGAGTGCAGTGGTGCGATCTCGGCTCACTGCAACCTCCGCCTTCCAGGTTCAAGTGATTCTCCTGCCTCAGCCTCCTGAGTAACTGGGATTACAGGCGTGTGCCACCGTGCCCGACTAATTTTTGTATTTTTAGTAGAGACAGGGTTTCACCATGTGGGTCAGGCTGGTCTTGAACTCCTGACCTCGTGATCCGCCTGCCTTGGCTTCCCAAAGTGCTGGGATTACAGGTGCAAGCTAGTGCGCCCAGCTTAGTTTTTCTTTGTTCAAGGGACTAAGCAAGAACAGATGAAGGCATGGGTGCACACAAGAGAGAATTATTCTGGAAGCAGTACTGGCAGGACTTGAGCAAATAATGAGGGGGATGGGGCAGCCTTGGGTCAGACTATCTTATGTTGCTATTTATAGGACATGGAAGGAAGGGTCTAAGAAACATCCTATATGATGTGCTGTGGGATATGTGGGATATGGAGGAGGTAGAGAACAGGGCTAAAGATAACCTTCCTAGAGGCGAAGATATCCGGCAGAGACCCTGTATTCCTGGGCCTCTCACTGACATGGGCTGTCAACAAACTGTCACACTCTTCTCTAGGTATATCCACTTCTGTCCTGAAGCAGATATTTTTTGTGTACACAGCCATGGGTGAGTTCTTTAACTTCTTTGTGCCTCATTTTTATCACCTGAAGATGGTGATAATAAGTGATAAGACTTATCTCAAAGGGGGGTTACGAATATATATAGAGAGCTTAACATGGTGTTGGAGATGTAGTGAGTAGTTGAGAAATGTCAGAAATAATCATTAAAATTCTTTTAGCTCCAGCATGACTTCTCTATCAGTCCATACAAACACTCAGAGATAAAGCTATGCGCACAGAGCAGGATTTTGCCTGTCTTGTTCACTGCTACATCTCCAGCCAGCTTAGAACAGTGACTGACTTGCAGTAGCTATTTAAATGTTTGGTGAGTTAATGAATGGATAAGGAACTCATCTCATTTGCTTTCCTTCCTCCTTCCTTTCTCCCTTCCTTCCTCCCTCCTCCTTTCCTTTCTTTCTTCCCTTTTTTCCATCCATCCATCCATCCATCCATCCATCCACCCACCCACCTATCTATCCATCCATCTATTCATCCATCCACCCACCCGTCTATCCATCCATCCATCATCCACCCAACCATCTATCTATCCATCATCCACCAATCCATCCATCCATCCATCCATCCATCCATGCATCCACTCATCCATCCACTTATCCATCCATCCATCCATCCATCCATCCATCCATCCATCCATCCATCCATC
>NW_022320940.1:0-3496 GCF_002776525.5 Piliocolobus tephrosceles
GATGGATGGATGGATGGATGGATGGATGGATGGATGGATGGATGGATGGATAAGTGGATGGATGAGTGGATGCATGGATGGATGGATGGATGGATGGATGGATTGGTGGATGATGGATAGATAGATGGTTGGGTGGATGATGGATGGATGGATAGACGGGTGGGTGGATGGATGAATAGATGGATGGATAGATAGGTGGGTGGGTGGATGGATGGATGGATGGATGGATGGATGGAAAAAAGGGAAGAAAGAAAGGAAAGGAGGAGGGAGGAAGGAAGGGAGAAAGGAAGGAGGAAGGAAAGCAAATGAGATGAGTTCCTTATCCATTCATTAACTCACCAAACATTTAAATAGCTACTGCAAGTCAGTCACTGTTCTAAGCTGGCTGGAGATGTAGCAGTGAACAAGACAGGCAAAATCCTGCTCTGTGCGCATAGCTTTATCTCTGAGTGTTTGTATGGACTGATAGAGAAGTCATGCTGGAGCTAAAAGAATTTTAATGATTATTTCTGACATTTCTCAACTACTCACTACATCTCCAACACCATGTTAAGCTCTCTATATATATTCGTAACCCCCCTTTGAGATAAGTCTTATCACTTATTATCACCATCTTCAGGTGATAAAAATGAGGCACAAAGAAGTTAAAGAACTCACCCATGGCTGTGTACACAAAAAATATCTGCTTCAGGACAGAAGTGGATATACCTAGAGAAGAGTGTGACAGTTTGTTGACAGCCCATGTCAGTGAGAGGCCCAGGAATACAGGGTCTCTGCCGGATATCTTCGCCTCTAGGAAGGTTATCTTTAGCCCTGTTCTCTACCTCCTCCATATCCCACATATCCCACAGCACATCATATAGGATGTTTCTTAGACCCTTCCTTCCATGTCCTATAAATAGCAACATAAGATAGTCTGACCCAAGGCTGCCCCATCCCCCTCATTATTTGCTCAAGTCCTGCCAGTACTGCTTCCAGAATAATTCTCTCTTGTGTGCACCCATGCCTTCATCTGTTCTTGCTTAGTCCCTTGAACAAAGAAAAACTAAGCTGGGCGCACTAGCTTGCACCTGTAATCCCAGCACTTTGGGAAGCCAAGGCAGGCGGATCACGAGGTCAGGAGTTCAAGACCAGCCTGACCCACATGGTGAAACCCTGTCTCTACTAAAAATACAAAAATTAGTCGGGCACGGTGGCACACGCCTGTAATCCCAGTTACTCAGGAGGCTGAGGCAGGAGAATCACTTGAACCTGGAAGGCGGAGGTTGCAGTGAGCCGAGATCGCACCACTGCACTCCAGCCTGGGCCACAGAGCAATACTCCATCCCCCACCCCCACCCCAAAAAAAATGGATTCTTTGCTCACATAATAGTCCATGGCAGGCTCGTCTCCAAATGGTGACTCAGGGATCCAGGCTACTTCCATCTTGGAGCTGCCCCATCTAGGTCCTCAGATCTTCTCCTGCAAAATGGGAAAAAGAGAATGTGGAGGGCTGTGCACGAGATTGTTATGTGCTGGGCCTAGAAATACTATATATCCCTTTCATCTATACTTGATGGGCTCAAACTCAGTCACATGGCTTCACCTGACTACAACAGAGCCTGGGAATTGTAGTCTTGCCCTGTGCCCAGGAGGAAAAAGAAAGGCAGTTTATAAATATCGAGCAATGTCTGCCACATACTAGAAATTGTTGCTTTCCCAGAGACCATGGTTCTAGTCGAGTTTTTCCCTGAATTAAGTCATTCAGTGTCTCCCATGGTTTCAAGACAAAACCAGACTCCTTTAGTTAGCCACAGAGGCGTCAGTTCCTAGCCCCTGAATCATCTCTTGCCACATGAACCCTAAACAATTTATCAGATAAGCTATGTGCCCTCACCCAGCCTTGTCCATGCCGGTCCCTCTGTTTGGAGTCCTTGTTTGCCCTCTTGGCCAACTTCTACTGCTCATTCAGATCTCAGATCAGATACTAGGTCCTCTGATGCCTGGGCCAACTACCTAATAGTCCTCTAAAAACACCCTTCCTTTGCTCAAGGCAAGGTTGGATTCCATAGCTCCAAAACTAGGCTGGCATGGTGGCTCACGCCTGTAATCCCAGCACTTTGGGAGGCCAAGGCGGGCAGATCACAAGATCAGGAGATCGAGACAATCCTGGCTAACACGGTAAAACCCCATCTCTACTAAAAATGCAAAAAATTAGCTGGGCGTGGTGGCAGGCGCCTATAGTCCCAGCTACTCGGGAGGCTGAGGCAGGAGAATTGCTTTAACATGGGAGGCGGAGGTTGCAGTGAGCCAGGATTGCACCGCTGCACTCCAGCCTTGGCAACAGAGCAATAGTTCATCTCAATTAAAAAAAAAAAAAAAAAAAAAAAAAAAAAAAAAAAAAACTAGTGGCTTTCAGGGAAAACCTGAATGCCATTCAGACAAAACAACATATTTCCACTACATGAGAGTTTTAGAGTATGTCCTGATGTCCTCATACACAATATACTGGTCTCTCAAAACCACTGAAAACCGTAGTGGGCTAAGGAGATACTGTCTTCCTAAGAAATTCTTTGGCTGGCAAACCTCCTAGTTTTCCAAATCCAGGTCTCGTTGAGATGACCAAGGTTTCTCATTTTTATCCCTGTTTGGTTGGCAAGACCTCTCTGCATCTATACCTGTCTGCCATCCCCCACCAGGTCCAGATGGAGTGTAGAAGCAGGTCACATTTTACCCTGGCATCTCACCTTTCTCTTCTTTCTTGCCTTGATGGCTGCACTATTGTGCCAGATGTGATGCTGGTGCTGTGGCAGCCACCTTGGACCATACACATAGGCCAGATGTAGTGGCTCACGCTTGTAATCCCAGCACTTTGGGAGGCCGAGGCAGGCGAATCACCTGAGGTCAAGAGTTCGAGACCAGCCTGGCCACATGGTGAAACCCCGTCTCTATTAAAAATACAAAAACGGGGCATCATGGCACACACCTGTAGTCCCAACTATTCAGGAGGCTGAGGCAAGAGAATCACTTAGACCTGGGAAGCAGCAGTTGCAGTGAGCCAAGATCACTCCAGCCTGGGCAACAGAGCAAGACTCCATCTAACAACAACAACAACAACAAAAAAAAAATATATATATATATATATATATATATATGTATGATTGTAAAACCTAAGACCAGTACTTGAGATATTTTGCAGACCCTGCCCTTGATGGGTCAGCTGGCACTACCCAGATGGATAAACTGGCTCATCTGATCTTGTGCCCTCCCTGCAGGAACTGACTCAACGCAAGAAGACAGCTCCAACTCCCTAAACTTTCATCTCTGACTAATTGGCACTCCTGCCTCACTGGCTTACTCCCACCCACCAAGTTGTTCTTAAAAGCTCTGATTCCTGAATGCTCAGGGAGACTGATTTGAGTAGTAATAAATTGGTCTTCTGCACAGTCAGCTCTGCATGACTTACTCTTTCTCTATGGCAATTTCCCTGTCTTGATAAATTGGCTCTGTCTAGGCA
>NW_022320941.1:0-422 GCF_002776525.5 Piliocolobus tephrosceles
AAGATATTAAACCACAGGCTACCTACAAACTCAGAGCCGCCTATGTGTTTTGTTTGGCCTACATTGTTTCTGAAAATTATTTGTCAGTACTTAAACGTTGCGGTGGGGCCATTTCACTTTCGAAGTTCAGGTTTCTGGCCTCCTGTGAAAATATGAGAGTGTGGCCGGGCACGGTGGCTCACGCCTGTAATCCCAGCACTTTGGGAGGCTGAGGCGGGCAGATTACGAGGTCAAGAGATCGAGACTATCCTGTCCAACATGGTGAAACTCCGTCTTTACTAAAAATACAAAAATTAGCTGGATGTGGTGGCACACGCCTGTAGTCTCAGCTACTTGGGAGGCTGAAACAGGAGAATTGCTTGAACCCAGGAGGCAGAGGTTGCAATGAGCCGAGATCGTGCCACTGCACTCCAGCCTGGCAA